>NW_028289618.1:0-192069 GCF_059628265.1 Tinamus guttatus
GCTTCCCGAGAGCCTTCGCCATAGTTTTGAACCCTATCGGCTGTCTCGGTTAGTCCCGAGATATTGCCTCCGAATGTGGTGCCCAGGGTGAACTTGTAGGTCCTGAGCGCAGGCCCGGGGCGAAGGCGCCCGGCCGCGCTACGTCAAAATTTCCCCAAGAGCTGCCGCTTGGGATTTCGCACCACACATTGGGGTCGGTGATCGGGACCCGCCAGCACCGGCATTTCTGCGACAGCTCGGCCTCTGGGATCCAGACCCTGTACTTTTGGGACCCTTGCCACCTAGCAGGGGCGTTCAGCTTCCCTAGAGCCTTCGGCATAGTTTTGAACCCTATCGGTCGTCTCAGTCAGTCCCGAGAGATTCCCCTCCGAATGTGGTGCCCAAGGCGAACTTGTAGGTCCTGAGCGCAGGCCCGGGGCGAAGGCGCCCCGGCGCCGCGTCAAAATTTCCCCAAGAGCTGCCGCTTGGGATTTCGCACCACACATGGGGTCGGTGATTCCGGACCGCCAGCACCGGCATTTCTGCGACAGCTCGGCCTCTGGGATCCAGACCTGTACTTTTGGGACACTTGCACCTAGCAGGGCGTCCAGCTTCCCGAGAGCCTTCGGCATAGTTTTTCAACCCTATCGGTTCGTCTCGGTTCAGTCCCGAGATACTTCCCTCCGAATGTGGTGCCCAGGGTGAACTTGTAGGTCCTGAGCGCAGGCCCGGGGCGAAGGCGCCCGGCGCCGCGTCAAAATTTCCCCAAGAGCTGCCGCTTGAGGATTTCGCACCACACATGGGCTCGGTGATCGGGACCGACCGCCAGCACCGGCATTTCTGCGACAGCTCGGCCTCTGGGATCCAGACCTGTACTTTTGGGACACTTGCACCTCTGCAGGGCGTCCAGCTTCCTCGAGAGCCTTCGGCATAGTTTTCAACCCTATCGGTCGTCCTCGGTCAGTTCCCGAGATATTCCCTCCGAATGTGGTGCCCAGGGTGAACTTGTAGGTCCTGAGCGCAGGCCCGGGGCGAAGGCGCCCTGGCGCCGCGTCAAAATTTTCCCCAAGAGCTGCCGCTTGGGATTTCGCACCACACATGGGCTCGGTGATCGGGACCCGCTACCCAGCACCGGCATTTCTGCGACAGCTCGGCCTCTGGGATCTAGACCCTGTACTTTTGGGACACTTGCACCTAGCAGGGCGTCCAGCTTCCCTAGAGCCTTCGGCATAGTTTTGAACCCTATCGGCCGTCTCGGTCAGTCCCGAGATATTCCCTCCGAATGTGGTGCCCAGGGTGAACTTGTAGGTCCTGAGCGCAGGGCCCCGGGGCGAAGGCGCCCGGCGCCGGCGTCAAAATTTCCCCAAGAGCTGCCGCTTGGGATTTCGCACCACACATGGGCTCGGTGATCGGGACCGCCAGCACCGGCATTTCTGCGACAGCTCGGCCTCTGGGATCTAGACCTGTACTTTTGGGACACTTGCACCTAGCAGGGCGTCCAGCTTCCCTAGGGCCTTCGGCATAGTTTTGAACCCTATCGCGGCCGTCTCGGTCAGTTCCCGAGATATTCCCTCCGAATGTGGTGCCCCAGGGTGAACTTGTAGGTCCTGAGCGCAGGCCCGGGGCGAAGGCGCCCCGGCGCCGCGTCAAAATTTTCCCCAAGAGCTGCCGCTTGGGATTTCGCACCACACATGGGCTCGGTGATCGGGACCGCCAAGCACCGGCATTTCTGCGACAGCTCGGCCTCTGGGATCCAGACCTGTACTTTTGGGACACTTGCACCTAGCAGGGCGTCCAGCTTCCCGAGAGCCTTCAGCATAGTTTTGAACCGCTATCGGTCGTCTCAGTCAGTCCCGAGATATTCCCTCCGAATGTGGTGCCCAGGGTGAACTTGTAGGTCCTGAGCGCAGGCCCGGGGCGAAGGCGCCCGGCGCCGCGCGTCAAAATTTCCCCAAGAGCTGCCGCTTGGGATTTCGCACCACACACATGGGCTCGGTGATTGGGACCCGCCAAGCACCGGCATTTCTTGCTGACAGCTCGGCCTCTGGGATCCAGACCTGTACTTTTGGGAAACTTGCACCTCTGCAGGGCGTCCAGCTTCCCGAGAGGCCTTCGGCATAGTTTTTGAACCCTATCGGTCCGTCTCGGTCAGTCCCGAGATATTCTCCTCCGAATGTGGTGCCCAGGGTGAACTTGTAGGTCCTGAGCGCAGGCCCGGGGCGAAGGCGCCCGGCGCCGCGTCAAAATTTCCCCAAGAGCTGCCGCTTGGGATTTCGCACCACACATGGGCTCGGTGATCGGGACCTGCCAGCACCGGCATTTCTGCGACACGCTCGGCCTCTGGGATCTAGACCTGTACTTTTGGGACACTTGCACCTCAGCAGGGCGTCCAGCTTCCCTAGAGCCTTCGGCATAGTTTTGAACCCTATCGGCCGTCTCGGTCAGTCCCGAGATATTCCCTCCGAATGTGGTGCCCAGGGTGAACTTGTAGGTCCTGAGCGCAGGCCCGGGGCGAAGGCGCCCCGGGCGCCGCGTCAAAATTTCCCCAAGAGCTGCCGCTTGGGATTTTCGCACCACACATGGGCTCGGTGATCGGGACCGCCAGCACCGGCATTTCTGCGACAGCTCGGCCTCTGGGATCCAGACCTGTACTTTTGGGACACTTGCACCTAGCAGGGCGTCCAGCTTCCCGAGAGCCTTCAGGCATAGTTTTGAACCCCTATCGGTCGTCTCAGTCAGTCCCGAGATATTCCCTCCGAATGTGGTGCCCCAGGGTGAACTTGTAGGTCCTGAGCGCAGGCCCGGGGCGAAGGCAGCGCCGGCGCCCGCGTCAAAATTTCCCCAAGAGCTGCCGCTTGGGATTTCGCACCACACATGGGCTCGGTGATTGGGACCTGCCAGCACCCGGCATTTTCTGCGACAGCTCGGCCTCTGGGATCCAGACCTGTACTTTTGGGAAACTTGCACCTCTTGCAGGGCGTCCAGCTTCCCGAGAGCCTTCGGCATAGTTTTGAACCCTATCGGCCGTCTCGGTCAGTCCCGAGATATTCCCTCCGAATGTGGTGCCCAGGGTGAACTTGTAGGTCCTGAGCGCAGGCCCGGGGCGAAGGCGCCCGGCGCCAGCGTCAAAATTTCCCCAGGAGCTGCCGCTTGGGATTTCGCACCACACATGGGCTCGGTTGATCGGGACCGCCAGCACCGGCATTTCTGCGACAGCTCGGCCTCTGGGATCCAGACCTGTACTTTTGGGACACTTGCACCTAGCAGGGCGTCCAGCTTCCCTAGAGCCTTCGGCATAGTTTTGAACCCTATCGGTCGTCTCAGTCAGTCCCGAGATATTCCCTCCGAATGTGGTGCCCAAGGCGAACTTGTAGGTCCTGAGCGCAGGCCCGGGGCGAAGGCGCCCGGCGCCGCGTCAAAATTTCCCCAAGAGCTGCCGCTTGGGATTTCGCACCACACATGGGCTCGGTGATCGGGACCCGCCAGCACCGGCATTTCTGCGACAGCTCGGCCTCTGGGATCCAGACCTGTACTTTTGGGACACTTGCACCCTCTGCAGGGCGTCCAGCTTCCCGAGAGCCTTCGCCATAGTTTTGAACCCTATCGGCTGTCTCGGTTAGTCCCCGAGATATTGCCTTCCGAATGTGGTGCCCAGGGTGAACTTGTAGGTCCTGAGCGCAGGCCCGGGGCGAAGGCGCCCGGCGCCGCAGTCAAAATTTCCCCAAGAGCTGCCGCTTGGGATTTCGCACGCACACATGGGGTCGGTGATCGGGACCGCCAGCACCGGCATTCTCTGCGACAGCTCGGCCTCTGGGATCCAGACCTGTACTTTTGGGACCCTTGCACCTAGCAGGGCGTTCAGCTTCCCTAGAGCCTTCGCGCATAGTTTTGAACCCTATCGGTCGTCGTCAGTCACGTCCCGAGAGATTCCCTCCCGAATGTGGTGCCCAAGGCGAACTTTGTAGGTCCTGAGCGCAGGCCCGGGGCGAAGGCGCCCGGGCGCCGCGTCAAAATTTCCCCAAGAGCTGCCGCTTGGGATTTCGCACCACACATGGGGTCGGTGATCCGGACAGCCAGCACCCGGCATTTCTGCGACAGCTCGGACCTCTGGATCCAGACCTGTACTTTTGGGGACACTTGCACCTAGCAGGGCGTCCAGCTTCCCCGAGAGCCTTCGGCATAGTTTTCAACCCTATCGAGTCGTCTCGGTCAGTCCCGAGATATTCCCTTCCGAATGTGGTGCCCAGGGTGAACTTGTAGGCTCCTGAGCGCAGGCCCGGGGCGAAGGCGCCCGGCGCCGCGTCAAAATTTCTCCCAAGAGCTGCCGCTTGGGATTTCGCACCACACATGGGCTCGGTGATCGGGACCGCCCAGCACCGGCATTCTTCTGCGACAGCTCGGCCTCTGGGATCCAGACCTGTACTTTTGGGACACTTGCACCTAGCAGGGCGTCCAGCTTCCCTAGAGCCTTCGGCATAGTTTTGAACCCTATCGGTCCGTCTCAGTCAGTCCCGAGATATTGCCCTCCGAATGTGGTGCCCAAGGCGAACTTGTAGGTCCTGAGCGCAGGCCCGGGGCGAAGTCGCTCGGCGCCGCATCAAAATTCCCCAAGAGCTGCCGCTTGGGATTTCGCACCGCACATGGGGTCGGTGATCGGGACCGACGCCAGCCACCAGCATTTCTGCGGCAGCTTCGCCCCTGGTATCCAGACCTGTACTTTTGGGACACTTGCACCTAGCAGGGCGTCCAGCTTTCCCGAGAGCCTTCGCCATAGTTTTGAACCCCTATCGGCCGTCTCGGTCAGTTCCAGAGATATTGCCTCCGAATGTGGTGCCCAAGGGCGAACTTGTAGGTCCTGAGCGGCAGGCCCGGGGCAAAGGCGCCCGGCGCCGCGTCAAAATTTCCCCCAAGAGCTGCCGCTTGGGATTTCGCGCAACCACACATGGGCTCGCGGTGATCGGGACGCTGCCCAGCACCGGGTCATTTCTGCGACAAGCTCGGCCTCTGGGATCCAGACCTGTACTTTTGGGACACTTGCACCTCTGCAGGTCGTCCAGCTTCCCGAGAGCCTTCGGCATAGTTCTCAACCCTATCGGTCGTCTCGGTCAGTTCCCGAGATATTCCCTCCGAATGTGGTGCCCAGGGTGAACTTGTAGGTCCTGAGCGCAGGCCCGGGGCGAAGGCGCCCGGCGCCGCGTCAAAATTTCCCCAAGAGCTGCCGCTTGGGATTTCGCACCACACATGGGCTCGGTGATCGGGACCGCCAGCACCGCGGCATTTCTGCGACAGCATCGGCCTCTGGGATCCAGACCTGTACTTTTGGGACACTTGCACCTAGCAGGGCAATCCAGCTTCCCGAGAGCCTTCAGCATAGTTTTCAACCCTATCGGTCGTCTCGGTCAGTCCCGAGATATTCCCCTCCGAATGTGGTTGCCCAAGGTGAACTTGTAGGGTCCTGAGCGCAGGCCCGGGGCGAAGGCGCCCGGCGCCGCGCTGTCAAACTTTCCCCAAGAGCTGCCGCTTGGGATTTCGCACCACACATGGGCTCGGTGATCGGGACCGCCAGCACCCGGCATTTCTGCGACAGCTCGGCCTCTGGGATCCAGACCTGTACTTTTGGGACACTTGCACCTAGCAGGGCGTCCAGCTTCCCGAGAGCCTTCGCCCATAGTTTTGAACCCTATCGGTTCGTCTCGGTCAGTCCAGAGATATTGCCTCCAAATGTGGTGCCCAGGGTGAACTTGTAGGTCCTGAGCGGTAGGCCCGGGGCGAAGGCGCCCGGCGCCGCGCTCAAAATTCCCCCAAGAGCTGCCGCTGGGGATTTCGCACCACACATGGGGTCAGTGATCGGGACCGCGCCAGCACCGGCATTTCTGTGACAGCTTCGCCCCTGGTATCCAGACCCTGTACTTTTGGGGACACTTGCACCTAGCAGGGCGTCCAGCTTCCCGAGAGCCTTCGCCATAGTTTTGAACCCTATCGGTCGTCTCGGTCAGTCCAGAGATATTGCCTCCGAATGTGGTGCCCAGGGTGAACTTGTAGGTCCTGAGCGCAGGCCCGGGGCAAAGACGCCCGGCCGCTGCATCAAAATTCCCCCAAGAGCTGCCGCTTGGGATTTCGCACACACACATGGGGTCGGTGATCAGGACCGCCAGCACCGGCATTTCTGTGACAGCTTCGCCCCTGGTATCCAGACCTGTACTTTTGGGACACTTGCACCTAGCAGGGCGTCCAGCTTCCCGAGAGCCTTCGGCCTAGTTTTGAACCCTATCGGCCGTCTCGGTCAGTCCCGAGATATTCCCTCCGAATGTGGTGCCCAGGGTGAACTTGTAGGGCCTGAGCGCAGGCCCGGGGCGAAGGCGCCCGGCGCTGCGTCAAAAAGTCCCCCAAGAGCTGCCGCTTGGGATTTCGCACCACACATGGGGTTGGTGATCGGGACCGCCAGCACCGGCATTTCTGTGACAGCTTCGCCCACTGGGATCCAGACCTGTACTTTTGGGACACTTGCACCTAGCAGGGGCGTCCAGCTTCCGAGAGCCTTCGCCATAGTTTTGAACTCTATCGGTCGTCTCGGTCAGTCCCGAGATATTGCCTCCGAATGTGGTGCTCAGGGTGATCTTGTAGGTCCTGAGCGCAGGCCCGGGGCGAAGGCGCCCGGCGCACGCGTCAAAATTTCCCCAAGAGCTGGCCGCTTGGGATTTCGCACCACATATGGGGTTGGTGATCGGACCGCCAGCACCGGCATTTCTGCGACAGCTCGGCCTCTGGGATCCAGACCTGTACTTTTGGGACACTTGCACCTAGCAGGGCGTCCAGCTTCCCGAGAGCCTTCGCCATAGTTTTGAACCCTATCGGCCGTCTCGGTCAGTCCCGACATATTGCCTCCGAATGTGGTGCCCAGGGTGAACTTGTAGGTCCTGAGCGCAGGCCCGGGGCGAAGGCGCCCGGCGCTGCGTCAAAATTCCCCCAAGAGCTGCCGCTTGGGATTTCGCACCACACATGGGGTCGGTGATCGGGACCGCCAGCACCGGCATTTCTGTGACAGCTTCGCCCCTGGTATCCAGACCTGTACTTTTGGGACACTTGCACCTAGCAGGGCGTCCAGCTTCCCGAGAGCCTTCGCCATAGTTTTGAACCCTATCGGTCGTCTCGGTCAGTCCAGAGATATTGCCTCCGAATGTGGTGCCCAGGGTGAACTTGTAGGTCCTGAGCGCAGGCCCGGGGCGAAGGCGCCCGGCGCCGCGTCAAAATTCCCCCAAGAGCTGCCGCTTGGGATTTCGCACCACACATGGGGTCGGTGATCGGGACCGCCAGCACCGGCATTTCTGTGACAGCTTCGCCCCTGGTATCCAGACCTGTACTTTTGGGACACTTGCACCTAGCAGGGCGTCCAGCTTCCCGAGAGCCTTCGCCATAGTTTTGAACCCTATCGGTCGTCTCGGTCAGTCCCGAGATATTGCCTCCGAATGTGGTGCCCAGGGTGAACTTGTAGGTCCTGAGCGCAGGCCCGGGGCGAAGGCGCCCGGCGCTGCGTCAAAATTCCCCCAAGCGCTGCCGCTTGGGATTTCGCACCACACATGGGGTCGGTGATCGGGACCAGCCAGCACCGGCATTTCTGTGACAGCTTCGCCCCTGGGATCCAGACCTGTACTTTTGGGACCACTTGCACCTAGCAGGGCGTCCAGCTTCCCGAGAGCCTTCGCCATAGTTTTGAACCCTATCGGTCGTCTCGGTCAGTCCAGAGATATTGCCTCCGAATGTGGTGCCCAGGGTGAACTTGTAGGTCCTGAGCGCAGGCCCGGGGCGAAGGCGCCCGGCGCTGCATCAAAATTCCCCCAAGAGCTGCCGCTTGGGATTTCGCACCACACATGGGGTCGGTGATCGGGACCGCCAGCACCGGCATTTCTGTGACAGCTTCGCCCCTGGTATCCAGACCTGTACTTTTGGGACACTTGCACCTAGCAGGGCGTCCAGCTTCCCGAGAGCCTTCGCCATAGTTTTGAACCCTATCGGTCGTCTCGGTCAGTCCAGAGATATTGCCTCCGAATGTGGTGCCCAGGGTGAACTTGTAGGTCCTGAGCGCAGGCCCGGGGCGAAGGCGCCCGGCGCCGCGTCAAAATTCCCCCAAGAGCTGCCGCTTGGGATTTCGCACCACACATGGGGTCGGTGATCGGGACCGCCAGCACCGGCATTTCTGTGACAGCTTCGCCCCTGGTATCCAGACCTGTACTTTTGGGACACTTGCACCTAGCAGGGCGTCCAGCTTCCCGAGAGCCTTCGCCATAGTTTTGAACCCTATCGGTCGTCTCGGTCAGTCCAGAGATATTGCCTCCGAATGTGGTGCCCAGGGTGAACTTGTAGGTCCTGAGCGCAGGCCCGGGGCGAAGGCGCCCGGCGCTGCGTCAAAATTCCCCCAAGCGCTGCCGCTTGGGATTTCGCACCACACATGGGGTCGGTGATCGGGACCGCCAGCACCGGCATTTCTGTGACAGCTTCGCCCCTGGGATCCAGACCTGTACTTTTGGGACACTTGCACCTAGCAGGGCGTCCAGCTTCCCGAGAGCCTTCGCCATAGTTTTGAACCCTATCGGTCGTCTCGGTCAGTCCAGAGATATTGCCTCCGAATGTGGTGCCCAGGGTGAACTTGTAGGTCCTGAGCGCAGGCCCGGGGCGAAGGCGCCCGGCGCTGCATCAAAATTCCCCCAAGAGCTGCCGCTTGGGATTTCGCACCACACATGGGGTCGGTGATCGGGACCGCCAGCACCGGCATTTCTGTGACAGCTTCGCCCCTGGTATCCAGACCTGTACTTTTGGGACACTTGCACCTAGCAGGGCGTCCAGCTTCCCGAGAGCCTTCGGCCTAGTTTTGAACCCTATCGGCCGTCTCGGTCAGTCCCGAGATATTCCCTCCGAATGTGGTGCCCAGGGTGAACTTGTAGGGCCTGAGCGCAGGCCCGGGGCGAAGGCGCCCGGCGCTGCGTCAAAATTCACCCAAGAGCTGCCGCTTGGGATTTCGCACCACACATGGGGTTGGTGATCGGGACCGCCAGCACCGGCATTTCTGTGACAGCTTCGCCCCTGGGATCCAGACCTGTACTTTTGGGACACTTGCACCTAGCAGGGCGTCCAGCTTCCCGAGAGCCTTCGCCATAGTTTTGAACTCTATCGGTCGTCTCGGTCAGTCCCGAGATATTGCCTCCGAATGTGGTGCCCAGGGTGATCTTGTAGGTCCTGAGCGCAGGCCCGGGGCGAAGGCGCCCGGCGCCGCGTCAAAATTTCCCCAAGAGCTGCCGCTTGGGATTTCGCACCACATATGGGGTCGGTGATCGGGACCGCCAGCACCGGCATTTCTGCGACAGCTCGGCCTCTGGGATCCAGACCTGTACTTTTGGGACACTTGCACCTAGCAGGGCGTCCAGCTTCCCGAGAGCCTTCGCCATAGTTTTGAACCCTATCGGCCGTCTCGGTCAGTCCCGACATATTGCCTCCGAATGTGGTGCCCAGGGTGAACTTGTAGGTCCTGAGCGCAGGCCCGGGGTGAAGGCGCCCGGCGCTGCGTCAAAATTCCCCCAAGAGCTGCCACTTGGGATTTCGCACCACACATGGGGTCGGTGATCGGGACCGCCAGCACCGGCATTTCTGTGACAGCTTCGCCCCTGGTATCCAGACCTGTACTTTTGGGACACTTGCACCTAGCAGGGCGTCCAGCTTCCCGAGAGCCTTCGCCATAGTTTTGAACCCTATCGGTCGTCTCGGTCAGTCCAGAGATATTCCCTCCGAATGTGGTGCCCAGGGTGAACTTGTAGGTCCTGAGCGCAGGCCCGGGGCGAAGGCGCCCGGCGCCGCGTCAAAATTTCCCCAAGAGCTGCCGCTTGGGATTTCGCACCACACATGGGGTCGGTGATCGGGACCGCCAGCACCGGCATTTCTGTGACAGCTTCGCCCCTGGTATCCAGACCTGTACTTTTGGGACACTTGCACCTAGCAGGGCGTCCAGCTTCCCGAGAGCCTTCGCCATAGTTTTGAACCCTATCGGTCGTCTCGGTCAGTCCAGAGATATTGCCTCCGAATGTGGTGCCCAGGGTGAACTTGTAGGTCCTGAGCGCAGGCCCGGGGCGAAGGCGCCCGGCGCTGCGTCAAAATTCCCCCAAGCGCTGCCGCTTGGGATTTCGCACCACACATGGGGTCGGTGATCGGGACCGCCAGCACCGGCATTTCTGTGACAGCTTCCCCCCTGGTATCCAGACCTGTACTTTTGGGACACTTGCACCTAGCAGGGCGTCCAGCTTCCCGAGAGCCTTCGCCATAGTTTTGAACCCTATCGGTCGTCTCGGTCAGTCCAGAGATATTGCCTCCGAATGTGGTGCCCAGGGTGAACTTGTAGGTCCTGAGCGCAGGCCCGGGGCGAAGGCGCCCGGCGCTGCGTCAAAATTCCCCCAAGCGCTGCCGCTTGGGATTTCGCACCACACATGGGGTCGGTGATCGGGACCGCCAGCACCGGCATTTCTGTGACAGCTTCCCCCCTGGTATCCAGACCTGTACTTTTGGGACACTTGCACCTAGCAGGGCGTCCAGCTTCCCGAGAGCCTTCGCCATAGTTTTGAACCCTATCGGTCGTCTCGGTCAGTCCAGAGATATTGCCTCCGAATGTGGTGCCCAGGGTGAACTTGTAGGTCCTGAGCGCAGGCCCGGGGCGAAGGCGCCCGGCGCCGCGTCAAAATTTCCCCAAGAGCTGCCGCTTGGGATTTCGCACCACACATGGGCTCGGTGATTGGGACCGCCAGCACCGGCATTTCTGCGACAGCTCGGCCTCTGGGATCCAGACCTGTACTTTTGTGACTGATGCACTTGAGAAACAGGTCAGCGTGTTTCCATGAAGCCAGATGACTTTCACTCCATGATGGCAGTGTCATAATTCCATGACCTGTGTCATCCGGGAGATCATGCTCTACTTTACAGCATTCACATCTGCAAATTTTGTATATCCATATTTTGCATTAGGCCTCTAACTTCTAAGTAGTTACCAAATTATGATATGTGTATATGTGATAAAACACTACATAGGATCTTAGGAAATTTGAGATTTACCATGATTAAAGTATTACAGAAATCATTAAAATATTAAAATATATATATATAAAAATGCCTTTTTCTCTCTTACCCACTTTTTGCTCTTTGAAATCTTATCTGCAGATAAGAGGAAAAGACTCCTCTGTATTACATATGTTTTAATGAACGAAGACTCACTTTGTGCACACTCATGGTCTTGTGAGATTCCCGGGTAGGCAAACACATTGGTGTCATCATCACTTTGAAACTGGAGGCAGAGATGTCAGCCAGAGCTTGTCAGGACATCTGCTGAGGTTTTACTGGGAAGCCTGCAGGGTGAAGAAAATTGGAAGTGAACTTTACACAGTATTACTATACATGCAAGTAGGTTTAAACAGAGAAGAAAGGTTCAGAGAAAGGTTTCTTTTAGGTTTCGTTCGTATTTCAAGCCACATAAAGCAACTGCATTTCCCTAAGAAAGCACTGTGAGATGGAGCAGGACAAAAATGTAATTTAATGAATAAGAATTATTAGATCCTATAGCAGAAAACATTAGTAGTAATATGCAAAATTACACAGGATTTTGACTTGCTGCAAAATGGCCATGACTTTATTATCACAAAGTAATATCTCAGTATAAGAAAATAAAGGAAGGGTGGACCTAAAGAGCAGGAAAGACTCAATGAGCACTAATGAGCTGCTGAATTGTCTTACAGAAAAAATGTGGAAGCTTCTTTCCTTAAACTTTTAAATACGGATGCACAGTTGCTGCCAGTATCCTAGAAGAAATCTCTTTACTCTCCCCTTCAAATAATTTAAACAATGTTTCTAAACTTTTCTTAACTATTAAAAAATAGGAAAAAGTCAATGTCTAGGAATGAACAATTGCACGTGCTGCTGCTTGTCAGAATGAGGGTTAACTTTGAATTTTATTATGTTTACTTTCCCTCATCTTATTAATTTGATTACTTATGTGAGAAAGGACAGGGATAAATTATTATATAAAATATGTATTAATACCACACTCACACTTTTTGCTCCCTTTCCCTTTCTCATGTGCAAGCAAACAATGAAATGAGGGCAATAAAAGAAATGCAATAAATGTACACATTTAAAGCATGAGTGTGATATTTATACTTTTGGCAGACACTTTATGGCCCACTTTTTGATGTTTTGATGGTTAAGAAACAGGGGGGACCCTGCAGCAGGACAGGGCATGTGGAGGAGGCGATTGCCAGGGCACAAGCTCATGCGGCCCCGAAAGGGCTGGTGAACTCCTGGTTCCTGCTGGAAAACTATTCCAGAGGCAATGGATGAAATATGGAAAGCAAAATTAATGAGTATGGGCAATTCCTTATATCTGATACCATGTCAAGGTTCAAAGAGTCCAGTGATGAATACGTGCCTTACACTGCAATCAGATACCCGGCTTTTTTGTTCTTTCAGGTTCAGATGGAGTCTTGCTTTACTGATCAGATTTCTAATATAACCACCTTGCTGCACAGGATCTATGCCCAAGAGCATGAAAAGAAACTCCTTGTCTGTCTGCTTGAAAAAAACATCACACACAGGAACTATAGATTAGCAGATCCCAACATGCACACTTTAATTGGAGGCTGAAGGGCAGGTTCTCAGTAAATACATATTTAATGCTCTCTTCCCTGCTTCTCATTATAAACTGTGTGTTTGTTTTTAAGTACAAGCATGTTCAGTAGCTGAATCACACTTTTAACTGTTGGCACATTCAGCTGGCACAGCACAGTGTTTCTTTCACATCTGGTTTAGCTGTAGCACCAAGCAAGATCTTTAACACTGCAAAATGTCAGCTGAGAATTGAGCAGGAAGCCTCATCACTGTCTATCCAACAACTTCACTGCATCCACTAACATAGTTTATTTTTTAAATATCACAAAGGGACACAGTTGTGACATTTGCAGTTTGCATAAAAACAAAAAAATAATTTTCAAAGTAATTAAATAGCTTTTTTTGTCTTTCCCTTTTTATTATAAATCATATAACAAGACTGCACCTGTATTCAACTAATAACACTAATTTTCATTCAGAATAGATAAATAGGTTCATTTTGACCAGAAAGATGTCCATGTATTGGGGTTGTCCAAGACTGTGAATCCAAACTTTCCTCCTTTCTTCCCTCTACCATGTACCAAATATTCTAAGCACGTAAATACTGTTCACCCAGCACATAAAATAGTGATTTTTTGATGGGGGAAAAGTTGGGTTTTGCAAAACTTAAAGCAATTTGATTTAAGTATCTGATACTCAGGTGGGTGAAGATTTCTCTCTCAGTTCTATGAGAACTGTCAGTTCCTAACAAGTCAAGAAATGCCTAAAATATATATATATATATAAAATCTTTGGGAACATTGCAGAAATTCCTTTGCTAGACCTGGCCTTAAATATGGACAGGATGGGTAAAATGGTCAAATGACTGGAAGACACCTTCCAGGTATTTGGAAATGAAAGGTGAGACATGTGGGAACATTCTTACAATCAAAGGCAACCACCCACTCAATGGATTAAAGGCAGATGAGATGGAGGCACAGAGATACCTGGAAAAGGTAGCATAAAGCAGTTCTCTGATGACAGGCTTAAAGCACAAATTACTGGTAAGTGACCCATTTCAGGGCAGGGTTTTAGAAATAACTGCAAGAATGCATCTTAAATCAAAAAAAAAAATTTGGCAAAGTATCACAAAGTAATCTGGTATCTGCAACAAGGTATTGCTAATAAGGAAATTTCACACCTGAATTATAGCTGTGCTACTCATATGTAAAATAAAAGAAAAAAAGATGGTTGCTAGATTGATGATTGGCATGGAAGAACTGTCACGAAACGCTATATTTTATTGTGGCACCATGTGAAAGGGAGAGGGATGAGACCAGTAAAACCAATACCAACCTGATGTGAAAGTAAAACTGTGCATTTCCTCACCCTGCCTCCAGTCCCGAAGGGGACTCAGAAAATAAGAGTTGTTCCATTCACATGTCACCTGGTGAAGGTAAATCACCTCACCTGATACACATCATTTTTTACACATTGTATTACTAGATTAATGAGGTATTTCTAGTGGAAAAGATTCTTCTTACAGCAAAGACTTTGCATAGCCCCAGGATACACACCAAGCAAGTAGAGACACATCTCTTCCTCCAAGGTTAATAGAAACTCCCTGCATCTTTCCATGGATGAAACCTGACTTGTGCACTCACTGCATGGCAATGCTACCTACAAACTAACTTATCTCCTCAGCTGTGAATTTCTTCCAGATATGTGCTGCACCTAACTATATTCCTACATTTTTTTTTCTTCTTGCAAAGGAGGGCTTGGTATCTGAGAGCTGATGGAAGACAACAGACACAGAACACATCCTGCTTATCTTCATGCAGATCACCATGGTTTCATGGTGTCTGTGCTGCACAGCCTTGATGCTGATTCATGCCATTACCTCATGGGAAACTCCTCTTAAAAGTGATGAGCAGTATTTCTGCAACATATGTACGAGATGTCATTAGTTTCAGCTTAGCTGCAGCTGACAGTGTTGCTGTTGCTCTGATTAAAAAAAAAAAAAAAAAAAAAAAAAAAAAAAAAGCTAGGACAGGATTTTCAAAGATGTAGTGAAATACCAGGCAGCAGATAGATAACAAAACAGAAACTTGGGGAAGAACGAAAAGGAGAGCTTTTGAGAAAGAAATGATGAAAAGTGTCACTCCTTATGTGTGAGCATGTGAGGAAGAGGAACCAGTAAATTATCCTGCCTTGCCTTTCCTTGCCAACTGGCCTCAAATCTTTTGCATTAGGAGTCACTGACCAACTTCGTCTAAGGGGTAATGACCCACTGAGTCATCCTCATCTCTGTGAGCTACAGATTGAGCATCTGAGATACTTGTGAACAGCAAAAGTTCTTGCAGGTACAAAAGACTGGATGTTTTCTGACAAAAGTGGTGGGGGGGTTGTTTTTTTGCCCCCCCCCCTTTTTTTTTGTACAGCAAGGATTCACCAAAACATAAGCTGCTTGTGGGATTGCTATTCAAGAATTTTTAATTTTAAAAATAAAGCCTTTGGTATGAGATTTACATTTATTAAATCGAATAATTCTGACAATTCAAGATGAAATATTCACTTTCCACTCCAAAGCAATTTTCCTTTTAAAATTTGTTAGATGTAATTTAAAAACACAATGGGTCAAAACATCAGTAACTTCAACAAGAAATATTGCAATTCCCCTTTAAAACTTTTTCAGTAATTTACTCAATGTACTTTCCTTTGCCTTCAGGATAAGAAACATTTCCAATATCTCCCATAAGAAAAACTCTGAATTAGGCCCTCTTCTGTGGTCAGGTTTAGTCAGGTTTAGCCAGGTTCATACATGAGCAAGCAATGTTCTTGTGAGCAAGCCCCCAAAGCCATGCTTGTGGCAGCAGGGTACCTTAAAATAATATACTTGCAAAAGGGATCTCACCCCTCCTCTCTCAATAACATATATGTCAATATGCATGCATATATTCTCTGTTTCTAAAAAACCACTGTTTTTCTGCATTTCTTTAAGGACAGCTAAACAAACTACAGCCAGAAATTCCTTTTGAACTTACTAGGGCTAGAGCTTTTCTTTGCTTGACTCTCACCTCATTTCCTATTCTCTGTCTTTCCCAAGAAGAGCAACCCTTTCATCTTCTGGACCAGAGTGAGCGAAAGCTAGTGCAAGCCTTGCTTTTAGCACAGCTCTGGAGGAACCCCCTTTGCCCCTAGGACAGCTGTAAACTGTATGTTTTCCATGTTCCCCGTGATGCCAGCATGGCTAGGGTAAACTGCACAGCAGCTGGCAGTGCCGTGGTTCGGCACTGCCTTTTCCTTGCCACGCACTCACGCTGCTCGCAGCATGAGATCAGGTAGCTGTTCCTGACAGAGCGTGTTACAAGAAGCAGGCACTCGGACTGGTCTCATCATGCAGGCTCACCAGCATTTTTTCAGCTCGGAAACAACTGTGAGAACAACGGAGAATAGGCTGCTGACAGTAGCTGCAATATCATTTACATTGCTGACGAGCTCTCAGCATTGCTTTCCTCCAGCTAAGTTCCTACCTCCATTATGTGGCTGCAATGCACAGTGATGAAACACTGGCTCCCTGACAATAGCTCAAGCAGGATACACCCAGTATTGGTTGAACACAAGGTGATTTTCCCAGCTTATAAAGGCCTGGGAAAAAACATGAATAATACTGGCATAAACCACAATACCCAAAAGGTATCAAGTTGTTCCTCACACATCTACAGCAAATGTAAATAATGGCCAAGAGACTATTGCTGTTGCACACAACAAGCCCAACTGAGCTTGAAGCCCAAGATTTTGCACATTACTTTACACATTACCCATTTTTTGGTTTTTTTTGCTCTTAGGCAATGGTTTAGAGAGAACACTGCTTTACTCCTATCCAAACTCCTGTTGCTGTGCTCTAGTCACTCACCCATTTATAAGGGATGAGCTTTAAAGACAAAGACCTTTCTCCCTGTGCAGTTGAGGCAGAGGTAGAAAAAATACAGAAAATGAGTGGTATTGAGTAGTAACTGCTGCAGTTCTCAGCTGAAGACCCATCTGACCACGCAGCCTAACATGGGTGTTTACCTCACCCCCACCTCCATCGGGCAGATGGGGTTTGCTCATCTCTCTATCCACATCCCACCTGTGCACACTCCTGACAAATTTTAATGGAAATTTTTTTGACGGCTATGTATGTTCCTTGCCACCTAAACAACAGCACATGGCATTGTTAAATTGCATTAACCAGACCAGGGCTAGTTTGAATTTTGGGCCCTGGCTACCTCTTTACTTGGGCTCTCAGGGAGGTCTTTCAGTCCAGATGAGGCCTGCTCTGCTTCAGGCAAACTGCAAACCATATTCAAATAGCTAACTTGTGAGCGGAATACTCAAGTTTGTGTATTCACCAATAAGGGGATTTCCCCACAGTCTGGCTGAAGAGCAGGACAAAGGGAGGGGGGAAGACTGAGCGGAGCCATGAGCGAGTGGGACAAAAGAGCCATCTGCCAAGAGTTGGGGGCCCTTTACAAATAAGGCAAATAAGGGAATTCCCCACATTCTTCAGCAAGGGGGACAAAGGAGTCAGGTGACCTTAGGTGAGAACAGATGGCAGGAGGCAGGAGTTTGGTATAGGCGGGCCGGGAAGACTAACTTCTGAATACCTTGGCCAATGGGGAAAAGGAGAGGGCGTCCCTCGGTCGGGAAATTAGGATAAAAGGGGGGCTGTGTCCTCCAGCAATTGGAGAGACCTCACAGGGCTATGCCCGGTGGACTCTCCCTTTATTCGAATAAAGTTTTAGGACTCCTTTGTCTCCTTTTTGGACATTCAGTTCTTGACAGCTTTTCCAGTCCTGTTCAATTTATTCATCAATGACCTGGATGAAGGCACAGAGTGCTCCCTCAGCAAGTTTGCTGATGACACGAAACTGGGAGGAGTAGCCGATACCCCAGAGGGCTGTGCTGCCATCCAGAGGGACCTGGACAGACTGGACAACTGGGCGGTGAAAAACCTCATGCAATTCAACAAGGCCAAGTGCAAGGTCCTGCACCTGGGGAGGAATAACCCCAGACACCAGTACAGGCTGGGGACCGACCTTGTGGAGAGCAGCTCTGCAGAGAAAGACCTGGGTGTCATGGTGGATGATAAGTTGACCATGAGGCAGCAGTGTGCCCTCGTGGCCAAAAAGGCCAATGGGATCCTGGGCTGCATTAAGAAGAGCATCTCCAGCAGGTCGAGGGAGGTGATCCTGCCCCTCTACTCAGCCCTGGTGAGGCCACATCTGGAGTATTGTGTCCAGTTCTGGGCTCCACAGTACAAGAGGGATGTGGAGTTGCTGGAGAGAGTCCAGCGCAGGGCTACAAGGATGATCAGGGGCCTGGAACATCTGCCCTATGAGGAGAGGCTGAGGGAGCTGGGCCTGTTCAGCCTGGAGAAGAGAAGGCTGAGAGGGGATCTAATCAGTGTATATAAATACCTCAAGGGAGGGAGTGCAGAGGACGGGGATGGTCTCTTTTCAGTGGTGGCCACTGATAGGACTAGAGGAAATGGCCGGAAACTGAAACATCAAAAATTCCATAGGAACTTAAGGAAAAATTTCTTAACAGTGAGGGTGACAGAGCACTGGAACAGGCTGCCCAGAGAGGTTGTGGAGTCTCCTTCTCTGGAGCTCTTCAAAACCCGTTTGGACGCAGTCCTGTGCCACGTGCTCTAGGTGTCCCTGCGTATGCAGGGGGGTTGGACTAGATGATCTCTAGAGGTCCCTTCCAACCCTAAGCATTCTATGATTCTATGATTCTATGATTCTATGATTTTCCGCACAACTCGGGGCTTGTCCGGGATCCTTCCACCTTCCAGGAACAGCAGACGGCAATCAGGGTCGACGGTGCGCCTCACCAAAGCTATTGGTGATCGACTCCCTTTGACAGCAGCCTGCACCGAACGACTGATTGGGTTCCCGAGACTGTCCGGAGACAGACGAGAAGCCGATCAGGGGGATCTGCAGGTAGGACTGGGAGGGGGTCCTCAAGTAGTCCGACAGAAAGGACCAGGTCTGATGGAAAGGACCATTGAAATCTCACTGGTGAGTACTGTGGGACAGTGGGGAACAAAAGGGGTAACGACCCAAACATGGACATCTAGGGAGGGCAGCAAAGGGAAGCCAAAAGAGGATGCTGGGAAAAGGAATGACGACCTCGACTTATCCCCATATAGTCCCTTGGGGAGACTTTTGAGGGTTTGGGATAACCTGTGCATTCCCCCAGAAATAACCAAGGAACTAATGATAAAATATTGTTGTTTTGTTTGGCCAGAATATAAGTTACCAGGGGGATTTAGGTGGTCCCCTGTAGGGTTGGACGACGATCCTAGTCTTTGTCAGGTTTTGTGCCAGTATCTCAGTGATACTGAGAAGGGTCTCATCGAGAAAGAATGTGTGTCAATATGGTTAAGGGCAACATCTATAGGAATCTATGTAACAAAAGAGAGAGGAGAAAAAGGGAAGTAGGAATCTGAAGAAAGGGGGAAAAAAACAGATAGGGAGGTATGAGATGTCCTCCAGTACCTTTCCCCATCTTATCACCAAAATCCATCAGGAGCCACAGCTCCTGTCCCCTCTGCACGTCCTGCTTCTAGCGACAGTGAAGAGGAGGAGGAACAGGACATTTTGTCCCCTTCAAAAACAAGAAAAGGAACCCGGTACGAGGTGCCAAAAACCTCTAAAGTTCAGACAAAAATTCGGCAAATGCCTCTGCGACAGGTTCCGCTGGGAGGTCAGGATGGGGGATTTGGATTTGTAATCGTGCCACTGACCACCCAAGATATAAGGGGATTAAAGAAAAAACTACCTCCTTATTTAGATGATCCTATAGGAGTAGGGGAAAAGATAGATGAATATCTAGGAAATGCAGATTACACTTGGAAGGATTGGGATTTTCTTTTAGGAATCCTATTTGGATTCCAGGAAAAGAAGATGATCTTAGAATCATAGAATCATAGAATCATAGAATGCTTAGGGTTGGAAGGGACCTCTAGAGATCATCTAGTCCAACCCCCCTGCATACGCAGGGACACCTAAAGCACGTGGCGCAGGACTGCATCCAAGCGGGTTTTGAAGATCTCCAGAGAAGGAGACTCCACAACCTCTCTGGGCAGCCTGTTCCAGTGCTCTGTCACCCTCACTGTTAAGAAATTTTTCCTTAAGTTCCTATGGAATTTTTGATGTTTCAGTTTCCGGCCATTTCCTCTAGTCCTATCAGTGGCCACCACTGAAAAGAGACCATCCCCGTCCTCTGCACTCCCTCCCTTGAGGTATTTATATACACTGATTAGATCCCCTCTCAGCCTTCTCTTCTCCAGGCTGAACAGGCCCAGCTCCCTCAGCCTCTCCTCATAGGGCAGATGTTCCAGGCCCCTGATCATCCTTGTAGCCCTGCGCTGGACTCTCTCCAGCAGCTCCACATCCCTCTTGTACTGTGGAGCCCAGAACTGGACACAGTACTCCAGATGCGGCCTCACCAGGGCTGAGTAGAGGGGCAGGATCACCTCCCTCGACCTGCTGGAGACGCTCTTCTTAATGCAGCCCAGGATCCCATTGGCCTTTTTGGCCACGAGGGCACACTGCTGCCTCATGGTCAACTTGTCGTCCACCATGACACCCAGGTCTTTCTCCGCAGAGCTGCTCTCCACAAGGTCGGTCCCCAGCCTGTACTGGTGTCTGGGGTTATTCCTCCCCAGGTGCAGGACCTTGCACTTGGCCTTGTTGAATTGCATGAGGTTTTTCACCGCCCAGTTGTCCAGTCTGTCCAGGTCCCTCTGGATGGCAGCACAGCCCTCTGGGGTATCGGCTACTCCTCCCAGTTTGGTATCATCAGCAAACTTGCTAGGGGAGCACTCTGTGCCTTCATCCAGGTCATTGATGAATAAATTGAACAGGACTGGACCAAGGACTGACCCCTGGGGGACCCCACTAGCCACAGGCCTCCAACTAGACTCTGCACCGCTGATCACCACTCTCTGGGCCCTGCCATCCAGCCAGTTCCTAATCCATCTCACTGTCCACTCATCTATCCCACACTTCCGGAGCTTGCCCAGGAGGATGTTGTGAGGGACGGTGTCAAAAGCCTTGGTGAAGTCGAGATAGACGACATCCACCGCTCTCCCCTCGTCTATCCAGCCGGTCATTTCATCATAGAAGGCTATCAGGTTAGTCAGGCAAGATTTTCCCTTGGTGAATCCATGCTGACTACTCTTGAGCACCTTCTTGTCCTCCATGTGCCTGGAGACAACAGCCAGTATGAGCCGTTCCATCACTTTTCCGGGGACGGAGGTGAGGCTCACTGGCCTGTAGTTGCCTGGGTCCTCCTTCTTGCCTTTTTTGAAGACTGGCGTGACATTGGCCTTCTTCCAGTCTTCCGGCACCTCCCCCGTTCTCCAGGATCTTTCAAACATGATGGAGAGCGGCTTAGCTATGGCATCTGCCAGCTCACGCAGCACTCTGGGGTGCATCCCATCAGGGCCCATGGATTTGTGGGTATCGAGGTTCCTTAGGTGCTCTCTGACCCAATCTTCCTCTACCCAGGGCAAGTCTTCCTCTCCACCAGCTTCTTCTCTTGCCTCTAGGGCCTGGGGCTCTAAAGGGCTGCCCTTGGTAAACACCGAAGCAAAGAAGTCATTGAGCAACTCTGCTTTTTCTGTGTTATTTGTAACCAAGGTGCCCATCCCGTCCTCCAGCGGACCCACGTTCTCCCTGATCTTCCTTTTGCTGTTAATGTATTTGAAGAATTTTTTTTTGTTATTTTTAACGTCCCTTGCCAGCTTGCCTTCCAGACGTGCCTTAGCTTTCCTTGTCTTGCAAAAAGCTTGTCAATTATGGGAGGACGAACACCCGCAGGCAGGCCAAAATGCGATAGATGCACCCACTGTGGATGATATGATCCCAATGGGAGACCCCCATTGGGATACAAATGATCGAGTCAGTTTGGCCCGTCTTCGAGATTATCGAGCATACATAATCAGAGCCATTAAAATGACAGTCCCCAGAACTAATAATATGTTAAAGGCTATGTCCTTGGAACAGGGAAAAGATGAGAGCCCTTCTCATTGGCTAGAAAGAATTAGAGATGCTTTGAGGAAACAGGGAGGACTGGACCCTGAGGGACCAGCCTTTGACACATTACTGAAAGTACAGTTTGTCACTAAATCTTGGCCTGGTATAAGAAGGAGGATGCAGAAGGATGAAGAGTGGCAGGATAGACCATTAGAGGAATTGGTAAAGAGAGCACAACAGGTGTATGTGAGAAGGGATGAGGAAAAGGCAAAGACAAAGGCAATGATTATGGCCCAGTATATAAGACAATCACAAGGATCGGTGGGACCCCCAAGAGCCAGAGGAAGGGGTCGATCTCCAGGGCGTAATCAAAGGCAGAGCAGGGGGATGGTCTCTTCAACAGAAGATATCCAACTAAAACAGAAATTGGGGAGAAATCGGTATGCATTTTGTAAAGAGGAAGGACATTGGAGGAGAGAATGCCCACAGAGGCCAAGAGATCCTCAGGAAGAGGAAATTCACTGACTGATGGAAATGGATTGTTAGGGGTGTCAGGGGCTCCCATTATACCAGGGATCCACCACACGGGAGCCCTTGATAACATGTAGAGTGGGTCCAGACCGAGAGGAAGTGTGTTTCTTGATAGACACAGGAGCCTCTCGATCCACCTTGAATTTTATGCCAAAAGGAGGGCGATTGTCAAAAGGCTCCTTGGTTATCCAAGGGGTAAGTGGAAAAGACGACTGAGTGCATATTATCCAGCCGCTAGTAGTGGATGTGGGAAATAAATTTGAGATGCATGATTTTCTCTTTGTCCCAAATTGTGATTGCAATCTGCTGGGAAGGGATTTGATGGCTAAATTGGGAATGCAAATCAGGATTGTAAGAGATGATAAAGAAGCTAGCACTACTGTAACTTTGTGCAAACTTTCTGACAAAGCTTATGCTGAAGTGAACCCAGAAGTGTGGGCAGTTCCAGGAAAATATGGAAAACTAGACATGGAACCTCTCCAAATTACTTTAAAGCAACCAGGACAGATAGTCTCTAAAAAGCAGAATCCTATTTCATGAGAGGGAAGGAAAGGGTTACAACCTACTATTGAGTCCCTGCTGGAAGCAGGACTTTTGGAGCCATGTATGTCTCCATACAATATTCCCATCCTGCCAGTCAAGAAGCCAGATGGAACCTATAGAATGGTACAGGACTTAAGAGCAATAAATGAAATTATCAAACCAAGACATCCCATAGTTCCAGATCCATACACTATTCTTGTTGCAGATAGTTAGGGAACGGCGGCCGGAAGATATCGTGCTGTACGGAAAGATAGGGCCCCTAATAGCCAATAGTGTTTAGTCTATGGTGTAAGCAGACGGATGTGACGTTGTAAACCTAGCTATATAACACCTTGTTACCCATCAATAAACGCCATTTGCCGTCCACCACATTGGTGTCAACTAGCTGATAGCCCGAGTGGTTTGGGGGTGGTCGCAGTGCCGTCCCTGAACCAGGTCGCTGCAGCCGTTTGAACTGCAACAAGTGGTGCCGAAACCCGGGAACGTCATCGCCTGGATGAGCGAGCAGCGTGAGCAGCAGCCAGAGCAAGTGGACCACCCCGGCGAAGGGGACACTACCGAATCAACAAGGAGGATGGAAGCCCTCATAAAGGTCGTATCGCAATTACATAAGTACTGGGGGATTGATTGTAAGCCAAAAGATTTTACTCTTGCAGTTACAAGGCTTTTGAAAATTAAGGCTATAGACCAGCCGGTGGATATTCTCCACCCTGAACTGTGGGACAAATGTACTAAGGCATTAGCTGAGGAGACAATGTTCTCAGGTTGTGGGAAAAACCTTAAGGCTTGGGGAAAAGTTGTACAAGCCTTACAGAAAGCTATGAAAGAGCAGGAGACTTGGGTAGCAGTAAAAGACTGTTTATTGGCCACGTCCAAAGTGGGAATCGGGACAACTGCGCAGACTTTGGACCCCCCAGATGATGGCAATTCTGCTGAGCCTAAAGGTCAGCAAGAGGGTGAAACATCCCCTCCATCCCCGAACCCCGCCCCGCTTACAGAGGAGCAGAAACAGCCGAAATCTGTTTGGAGCGAGCTAGCCGAGGAAGCTAGGAACATTGAAAAGAAGTCAGAGCATGGTGATGTCTGGGCCAGGCCACCACCCTATGCCCCTCAATATGGCGCCGAGCCACAAGGGGAAGGGCGGGGCGAGGGTGCCCCCGGCGCGAGTGAGGCGCCGGAAACCAATGGGAGTGACCGGACACCTGAGGGCGGCCCGAGGGAGGGGCCGAGAGGAAGCCCGAGGGAGGGGCGAAGAGAAGACCCGAGGGAGGGGTCGAGAAGAAGTCCGAGTGAGGGGCGGAGAGAAGACCCGAGGGAGGGGTCGAGAGCAAGCCCGAGGGAGGGGCGAAGAGAAGACCCGAGGGAGGGGTCGAGAGCAAGCCCGAGGGAGGGGTCAAGAGCAAGCCCGAGGGAGGGGCGAAGAGAAGACCCGAGGGAGGGGTCGAGAAGAAGTCCGAGTGAGGGGCGAAGAGAAGACGAGGGGCGAAGAGAAGACCCGAGGGAGGGGTCGAGAAGAAGTCCGAGTGAGGGGCGAAGAGAAGACCCGAGGGAGGGGTCGAGAAGAAGTCCGAGTGAGGGGCAGAGAGAAGACCCAAGGGAGGGGTCGAGAGCAAGCCCGAGGGAGGGGCGAGGAGCGAGCCCGAGGGAGGGGCGAAGAGAAGACCCGAGGGAGGGGTCGAGAAGAAGTCCGAGGGAGGGGCGGAGAGAAGACCCGAGGGAGGGGTCGAGAGCGAGCCCGAGGGAGGGGCGAGGAGCGAGCCTGAGGGAGGGGCGGAGAGGAGGTCCGAGTGAGGGACCTGGAGCGAGCCCGAGGGAGGGGCGGAGAGGAGGTCCGAGTGAGGGGCGAAGAGAAGTCCCGAGGGAGGGGTCAAGAGCAAGCCCGAGGGAGGGGCGAAGAGAAGACCCGAGGGAGGGGTCGAGAAGAAGTCCGAGTGAGGGACGGAGAGAAGGCCCGAGTGAGGGGCCGAGAACCGATCAGAGCGGACATTTCAAAAAACGCCGAAGCCCAACGAAAAAGTACCGGAGCCCGGAAGTGACCAGTCAGTCGAGTTCCGACTCCGGATCAGACACTAGTCAGGACGAGTGGCTCACAACCGATTCAAACTTAAGGAAGGAGAAAAAGAAGGTAAACATCCGAATTAAAGAAAAACCGGCGGGAGCATTCATGATTAAGCATGTTGCAAAGGAAGAGCATCTGACCCCAATTCAGGTGGCTGTTACCTTCAAAATAAAACTAATGAAAATTGTGAGTTTCTGTTCACAGGACCGGATCATCGGACACCCCCATAACCCGTACACTCCGGTGACAAGCGTCCCGCCCGAGCCTGCGAGTTCCACGCTGACCGAATCCAGAAAACAACAAAACAGCCTCCGCAAGAGGGGGCCGCGATGCCTTTGCGTTATCTTAATTTTGCAGCTTGTCACTATAGGACAGGTAGAGTCACACGAGCCCTTTAAATGGGGTACTTGAACAGATCGAACAATCTCGAGCAATTAGTACAAAAATAACTACAGGGCCACCAGTTTTCAGTGCCATGCCTTGCCAACTAGCACCCATTGAACCCTGTTCCAAATGCAGCTGGTACGAAAATTTGTTCACCGGTTCGCCGTGGTTAACCACCCTGATATCCACCTTGATAGGGCCGATCACAATGATCATGATGACGCTAATCTTTGGACCCTGTATATTGAATAAGCTCATGCCGTTTGTCAAGAATTGGCTAGAGAAGGTTAACATCATGTTAGTAGAACACCAACAACTGCTTTAAGAATATATCCACTCAGTATTACCCCCAAGTTATCCCAAGGTACACCCTATTCCTACACCCTGGTATTACCTGTCATCCCCTACCTTCTACGCGCCTTCTTCTTTGTGCCTTATGTTTTATGTCAAGTTTATGATATGTAATTTTAAGATTGGTATAACTATAAGAATAGAATAAGATAGTAATAAGAATAAGATAGTTGTATTTTAGCTAGTTTTGTTATGCATAGGGAGGGGGGAAGTTGTTGCAGATAGTTAGGGAACGGCGGCCGGAAGATATCGTGCTGTACGGAAAGATAGGGCCCCTAATAGCCAATAGTGTTTAGTCTATGGTGTAAGCAGACGGATGTGACGTTGTAAACCTAGCTATATAACACCTTGTTACCCATCAATAAACGCCATTTGCTGTCCACCACATTGGTGTCAACTAGCTGATAGCCCGAGTGGTTTGGGGGTGGTCGCAGTGCCGTCCCTGAACCAGGTCGCTGCAGCCGTTTGAACTGCAACATATTCTAAACCAGATCCCCTCTTCACATCAGTACTATTCAGTACTTGATTTGAAAGATGCATTTTGGGGATGTCCTCTCACAGAGGATAGTAAGCAATATTTTGCCTTTGAATGGGAACAAGTGGAGGGAGGAAAAATGATAAAACAACAATTGACATGGACAGTTCTCCCGCAAGGATACACCGAGGCACCGGTCTTATTTGGACAAGCCTTGCAGAAAATACTGAAGGAATTTACCACACCCCCCGGAGTTAGTTTATTGCAGTATGTGGATGACTTGCTCCTATCAGGGGAAGAAGAGGGGGTAGTGGAGGAAGCCACTGTGAAATTACTTAATTTCTTGGCCCAAAAAGGGCTTGGGGTGTCCGAAAAGAAGGCACAAATGGTGGAAAGAAGGATCAAATATTTGGGGCATATTTTGACTGGAGATTTATTATGCCTTGACCCAGAAAGAATTCAGGGAATTTTAGAAGTACCATTACCCAGGGCTAAGAGAGAGCTATGGCAGTTCCTAGGGCTAGTAGGATACTGCAGAGCCTGGGTTGAAGACTTTTCTGCATTAGCTTGACCACTGTATGACTTTTTAACCCAAAACAGCCCCAATGTTGTGGTATGGACACGAGAAGGAGAACAGAGCTTTAGAAAATTAAAAGATAAATTGACCAAGGCTCCAGCTTTAGCTCTTCCGGACGCAGAGAAAGAATTTGAATTATATGTGGATGTCAAACAGGGCCATGGCAAGGGAATTTTAGTGCAAGAACACAGAGGCATGCAAAGATCAGGAGCTTATTTTTCTAAAATATTAGACCCAGTAGCTAAGGGGTGGCCTTATTGTCTGCAGAATTGTGCAGCTACGGCCCTAATGGTAACTGAGGCCCGAAAACTGACCACAGGAGGATCCCATGTTGTCAAGGTCCCACACCAGGTCAAGGCATTACTAACTGAAAGGGCTTCCAAACGGATGACCAGTGCCCGGTTATTGCAGTATGAAACCTGTTTAATGGAGCAGGAAGATTTAAAATTAAGAAGTGGGGGAGGATTTAACCCAGCTTCTTGTCTAACTGGTCCTGAGGGAGAAGAATCAAAGGAAATCCATGACTGTATTCAAGTAATAGATCTCCAGACTCGACCTAGGGAAGATTTGAGAGATATTCCTTGGCCAGATGGGGATAATGTGTTTATTGATGGATCTTCAAGAGTAATAGAAGGGAAATGGGCCACAGGATATACTATCATTAAGGGGAGGGAGCTGCTAGAAGGAGGAAAGCTGTTGTCTACCTGGTCAGCCCAAACCACAGAATTGTATTCTCTAATAAGAGCCTGTGAATTATATCAAGGTAAGCTAGTGAATATATTTACAGATTCTAAATATGCATATGGGGTGGCACATATGTTTGGAAAACTGTGGGAAGAAAGAGGTTTATTAACTTGCCGAGGAAAGGCATTGGTGCATAAGGATATGATTGCTCGCCTGCTGGAGGTGGTGAACCTCCCCAAAAAGGTCTCAATAATTCATATCAGGGGACATTAGATGGGACACTCGGAGGAGGAGGTAGGCAATCGATTGGCTGATGAGGAAGCTCAAAAAGCAGCACTCCTACCAGAAGTATCTAAGATCCTCCCTCTCCTACCGGTAGTCCAGCCATTACCAGAAAAGATGTCTTTTCCACCAGAAGAATTAGAAATAATTAAAAATAGTGGAGCAAAAGAAAAAGGACATGACTGGTTTACAAAGGAGGGCAAACAATGGGTGCCCAAAGCCCTAGCCCTACAAATACTGAAAGAGCTTCACGAAGGAAGCTATTGGGGCTCTAGAGGGTTGGCGGAAGCCTTCCTTAAAACCTACACTGCCCTTGGTCTTTTTTTTCTGGCAAAACGGGCTATTGAGGGCTGTCTGATTTGTGCTAAGGCCAACGGCTGAGCCGCAAGAGAAGTTGCAAGGGGAGGACGACCCTGGGCTGTACGCCCATTCCAACGATGCCAAGCAGGCTTTACTGAGATGCCTGGTGGAGGGAGACTTAAGTATCTTCTGGTAATAGTATGTCAGTTGACAGGATGGCCCGAGGCATTTCCAACTGCCTCCGCAACAATTGGATCTGTAATTAAGGTGTTCTTAGACCAAATAATTCCAAGATATGGGTTGGTAGAGGCAATAGATTCAGACAGAGGCACTCCTTTTACAGGAAAGGTCCTTCGAGGTGTCATGACTGCCCTAGGGATTCGATGGGACTTGCATACCCCTTGGCATCCTCAGAGTTCTGGTAGAGTGGAAAGGATGAATGGGAACATTAAAAAGCATCTTTTAAAATTGGTGTTAGAAACTAAGATGCCGTGGACACGACTTCTCCCATTAGCTTTAGCAAGAATAAGAGCAAAACCAAGGGGAGACATTCAGCTGTCCCCCTTTGAAATAATGTTTGGGATTCCCTATCCTGCTAACACCCAACCTGGCAAGGAGGTGGAGATACGTGATATATATTTAAAGCAATATGTGGCCAGAATACATTCTCTTGTGAAGTCTCTCCGACAGGAAGCCCAGCTCGCACAGACCCTCCCCTTGGATTTTGCAGTCCATGATATCCAACCAGGGGATTGGGTCTTGGTCAAAGAATGGAAAGAAGCATCACTGCTAGCAAAGTGGCATGGACCTTATCAGGTATTACTAACCACAGAAACATCAATCAAGACAGCTGAGCATGGATGGACTCATCATACCATAGTTAAGATTTCCAAGACTCCAGAAATCTGGACTTCTCAGTTGAAGGAAGAGGATGGAAAACCCCAGCTAACTCTCCGTAGATCTGTACCGCTGGCTGGGAATGGGTCTGGAAAATAAATGTTGGGTTGCTGGGTCTGTGGGAGTCCGGGAAGATATGAAGACTACCCATGGGTACTAGACCTATTGAACGCTGGTTGTTAGTTAATAACCTATGCAGAGTCCATTATGCTTCTAGAGATGGGCGTAGGGGTTTTTAAAAACAAATATTGTACAAAGGAAAAAAAAACGAAAAAAAAAAAAAGAGGAGGGATTGAGCGGAATGCTTAAGTTTGTGTATTCACCGATAAGGGGATTTCCCCACAGTCTGGCTGAAGAGCAGGACAAAGGGAGGGGAGAGACTGAGCGGAGCCATGAGCCAGTGGGACAAAAGAGCCATCTGCCAAGAGTTGGGGGCCCTTTACAAAGGAGGGAAATAAGGGAATTCCCCCACATTCTTCAGCAAGGGGGACAAAGGAGTCAGGTGACCTTAGGTGAGAACAGATGGAGGGAGGCAGGAGTTTGGTATAGGCGGGCCTGGAAGGCTGTAACTTCTGAGTACCTTGGCCGATGAGGAAAAGGAGAGGGCGTCCCTCGGTCGGGAAATTAGGATAAAAGGGGAGCTGCGTCCCCCAGCAATTTGAGAGACCTCCCAGGGATATGCCCTGTGGACTCTCCCTTTATTCGAATAAAGTTTTAGGACTCCTCTGTCTCCTTTTTGGACATTCAGTTCTTGACAGTGAGATTTTCCGCACACTTGCAACTCAGGTAAATCTGCCAATGCCACGAAACAGCAACAGCCAAGCAATCCTGGCAGCCATGTTTCAGTATGTTGAATCATTAATTCCAAATCACTCTTTCAGTAAAAGAGATTTGCCAGAACCGGTAAAAGAAATTACCAGTTTAAGATCTCAAGGCCCTTCAATACAAAGAGAGAGAGAAAAAAGAGCATTCTGTGCATGAGATCTCATTCATCAAATATTATATGTGCTCTGAAGACATTTCCTAAGTCTCCAGAAGATACTGAGCTACTCATTAAGAGTTGCAATAATAGTACTGAATTCAACTCTAGGTCCAGGGAATATAAAAAGGTTAAAGCAATTCTCTGTGAAATTATATTTTCAGCTTTCCAAACTATCAGGCTATTTTTTTTCCTCTCTGCAGAACTGTTAGCATCCCTTGCAAGTACATTTAATGGACACTCACAGACAAACAAGTTCTCTGTACTTTGTACTGCTCCCACATCAGAATTCAGATGAGGAACTGAACACGCACTGTGTTAATCCTGTAACAGAGTGAAACATCACTACTCAAAGTACTGCTGCAGATTAGGCAGTGCTTGGAGAACCTGCTCAAGCAGAAGGCGGTGGTATACAGAATGTGGAAAAAAGGACAGGTCTCCTGGGAGAAATACAGGAACATAGTCAGGGAATGCAGAGATGCAACAAGGAAAGCTAAGGCGTGGTTGGAACGCAATCTGGCAAGGGACGTTAAAAATAACAAGAAAAATTTCTTTAAATACATTAACAGCAAAAGGAAGATCAGGGAAAACGTGGGCCCGCTGGCAGACGGGATGGGCACCCTGGTTACAAATAACACAGAAAAAGCAGAGTTGCTGAATGCCTTCTTTGCTTCGGTGTTTACCAAGGGCAGCCCTTTAGATTCCCAGGCCCTAGGGACAAGAGAAGAAGCTGGTGGAGAGGAAGACTTGCCCTGGGTAGAGGAAGATTGGGTCAGAGAGCACCTAAGGAACCTCGATACCCACAAATCCATGGGCCCTGATGGGATGCACCCCAGAGTGCTGCGTGAGCTGGCAGAGGTCATAGCTAAGCCGCTCTCCATCATGTTTGAAAGATCCTGGAGAACGGGGGAGGTGCCGGAAGACTGGAAGAAGGCCAATGTCACGCCAGTCTTCAAAAAAGGCAAGAAGGAGGACCCAGGCAACTACAGGCCAGTGAGCCTCACCTCCGTCCCCGGAAAAGTGATGGAACGGCTCATACTGGCCGTTGTCTCCAGGCACATGGAGGACAAGAAAGTGCTCAAGAGTAGTCAGCATGGATTCACCAAGGGGAAATCTTGCTTGACTAACCTGATAGCCTCCTATGATGAAATGACCAGCTGGATAGATGAGTGGAGAGTGGTGGATGTCGTCTATCTCGACTTCACCAAGGCTTTTGTCACCGTCCCTCACAACATCCTCCTGGGCAAGCTCTGGAAGTGTGGGATAGATGAGTGGACAGGGAGGTGGATTAAGAACTGGCTGGATGGCAGGGCCCAGAGAGTGGTGATCAGTGGTGCAGAGTCTAGTTGGAGGCCTGTAGCTAGCGGGGTCCCCCAGGGGTCAGTCCTTGGTCCAGTCCTGTTCAATTTATTCATCAATGACCTGGATGAAGGCACAGAGTGCTCCCTCAGCAAGTTTGCTGATGACACGAAACTGGGAGGAGTAGCCGATACCCCAGAGGGCTGCGCTGCCATCCAGAGGGACCTGGACAGACTGGACAACTGGGCGGTGAAAAACCTCATGCAATTCAACAAGGCCAAGTGCAAGGTTCTGCATCTGGGGAGGAATAACCCCAGACACCAGTACAGGCTGGGGACTGACCTTCTGGAGAGCAGCTCTGCGGAGAAAGACCTGGGTGTCATGGTGGATGATAAGTTGACCATGAGGCAGCAGTGTGCCCTCGTGACCAAGAAGGCCAATGGAATCCTGGGCTGCATTAAGAAGAGCATCTCCAGCAGGTCAAGGGAGGTGATCCTGCCCCTCTACTCAGCCCTGGTGAGGCCGCATCTGGAGTATTGTGTCCAGTTCTGGGCTCCACAGTATAAGAGGGATGTGGAGCTGCTGGAGAGAGTCCAGCGCAGGGCTACAAGGATGATCAGGGGCCTGGAACATCTGCCCTATGAGGAGAGGCTGAGGGAGCTGGGCCTGTTCAGCCTGGAGAAGAGAAGGCTGAGAGGGGATCTAATCAGTGTCTATACGTACCTCAAGGGAGGCAGTGAGGAGGATGGTGCTGGTCTCTTTTCAGTGGTGGCCACTGACAGAACTAGAGGTAGTGGCCACAAACTGAAGCACCAAAAGTTCCCCAGGAACTTAAGGAAAAATTTCTTAACAGTGAGGGTGACAGAGCACTGGAACAGGCTACCCAGAGAGGTTGTGGAGTGTCCTTCTCTGGAGATCTTCAAAACCCGCTTGGACGCAGTCCTGTGCCATGTGCTTTAGGTGACCCTGCGTGTGCAGGGGGGTTGGACTAGATGATCTCTAGAGGTCCCTTCCAACCCTAAGCATTCTATGATTCTATGAACCTGTGGTTCATTGAAAAATGCTGGAAAAGACTTGGATCAAATATCGGTACAGGGATACAAGTTTCCCTTGTGTTCTTCTGCCAGTTATAATGCTCACCATGAAATTCTGGAATTCCCTGAGAAAAAAAAAAAAAGAAAAGAAAAGAAAAGATTCAGAATGGGCAGCCAAAAGTTCAGCTGCGGGAGGCCAGACACGACTCCTGAAGGCTTCAATATGAGTCTAACAGAAATCACTTTATTCGTGTTACAGCACTCTATTTATCTACTGCATTTCTGTTAAGTCATCTAGCCACGCATACGCTCACGTTGCGATTGGTTGCATACTACTGTCCACGCATCTTCTACCGTACTAGGTTGGCTGTAGATATCGGGGGGCACACGTTTACATGATTGGCCCGCACACAGTCCTCTATCCTGCACTGATAAGCTTGTTTACAGGTTCTTCCTCTCCTACTTCTGTGTTCTTGCAGTTGGTGACTTTCCCACGATCTTTTCGCCTTGCTCTTAGTCCAGCAAATCGTCTTCTATCGGGAAGCCTCCGTTACTTAGATATGCTCCCACATTCAGCAACCCAGACTCCTCTTTCCAGATGAAAGGGAGCCTTGTGTGTGCACAGAATTCTGTTGAGATAATTTTATGATCATGAGGAAGTGTAGAAACCTGGTGCAGACATTCCAGTCGAATTAAAAAAAAATCCTGCTGCCTTGGAAGCCCTTCAAAAGTCACTCTTCCATGAAATCTAAAGCATAATAGATGGTTCATTTCCAGGAGCTAAAGCACATTTTTGGAGTGTACTTGGGAGACAGAGCTCGAAGGCTATCGCATTGCAGCCAGCTACTCCTTTCTCTGGAGCTCAGGCACTCCCAGGAGGCTGCTGCAGGGAAGACCTCAATTTGCTGTTACAACAGGGATTTTAGGGAACGTGGAGCTGTGGTGAAACTTTTGTCTTATGATGAAATTTCTGTCTTGCAATCCTTTGATACTATAATTCACTATCAAGAATATTTTCACACATACAGTTTGGGCATTGGTGACTAAAGTTCCTAAATTCCAAACACGCATAAAGTCCTAAACAAGGAGCTCCCTGGTGAAGTCTAGTAGAAGGAAAGAGACATCAGTGAAAGGGACCAGTAGGAAAGGCTAAAGCACTTTTGCTTACATCTTGCTACACTGCAGTGAGAAAGTAGTTTTGTTTTTGCTGCTGGTTTTTAAGCAGGGAGGAGAGAAGTTTACAGTAAAGTTTGGAAGTTGAGGGCAACTGAGTATGTGTGCAAGGGCAGCCAGCAAGGTGTGCAGGAGAGCACCAGGAGCAGAAGGAGCAGCAGCAGCAGGTCAGCTCAGCAAAGCAAGGAGGCCTCTACAAGGAAGCCTTGTCACCCAGCCGGCAGGCAGCAGCACCATACTGCCTGGCAATCCCAAAGTGAGAGGAAGACTTGGATGTGGGTGAGCAAAGAGCTAGCTCAACAGCTGCTGCACCCAGGGCAGAAGGCTGTGAAATAGATTTTAGGAATTTGTTCTGCATGTCTGTGTTGAAAATGTTGCAGTTTGAAAGCCGCAGTGGTAGTAGTGGTGGTGGGGGGGGAAGGAGATATCAAAAAAAGGTATCGGATTCACAAACAGTCTGTGGACTGTAGGTCCGATCGCCTTCCTAGGAGCGAATCGAGTTCCCAAATAGCGTGATCCACTATAAGCTCGACCCTGGCAGTATCGGATTCACGAACAGTCCGTGGACCGTAGGTCCGATCGCCTTCCTAGGAGCGAATCGAGTTCCCAAATAGCGTGATCCACTATAAGCTCGACCCTGGCAGTATCGGATTCACGAACAGTCCGTGGACCGTAGGTCCGATCGCCTTCCTAAGAGCGAATCAAGTTCCCAAATAGTGTCACCAACTATAAGCTCGACTCTGGCAGTATCGGATTCACGAACAGTCTGTCAACTGTAGGTCCGATCACCTCCCCCCAAACAAGTAGTCGAGTTCACAAACAGTATGATTTATTCAAATGCAACATTTACAAAGCAGGTTTCGGATGTCAGTACAGGAAATTCTCTACTAGAGCGTGGGATTTTTTGCTAGCTCTGATGTACAAATGTGCAATCATCACTCACCCCAGAAGATGGGAGAGGGCTCTCAGTCTCGAGTCTCCTCAGGCAGCGTCCCAGCGCGAGGGGAGGGAAGGGGGATCAGCCTGTCGACTGACCCAGGAGTTACGATGGTTTCTTCCCTCTCACTTCTTAGTCTCTTCAGGCAGCGTCCCAGCGCGAGGGGAGGGAAGGGGGATCAGCCTGTCGACTGACCCAGAAGTTACGATGGTTTCTTCCCTCCCGACTTTTCATCCTTAGTTCACCTTTTATACTTTTCTTTACATTCAGGTGGAGCTTGAGTGACTAGAGTCATACTTAATATTGTTATTGATTGGGGAAAAAGTTTCTCGCTTTCATTTAAAGGTACAGTCAACCGAAAATCTAGAGCGCATGCTCAGTGAGGGGTGGTCGTACCTCAGAGGCGGGTAACTTTTGGGATGGAAGTATGGTTTTCACATTATAATGAGCAAAGTTCAAGCAAAGTTCATCATTTGCCACCTTTGCTGGCTCAGCACCGGACTTGTTATCGTATATCTCCCATTAGACAGCCACTGTGCGGCTTATCAGCAGCCCAGCACAGGGAGTGCAACAGAGTTTGGCCGCGGAGCCTTCACCCCGCTCCATCCTCCGTTACTCCCTTTTGCAGCTGCGAGGAGGGCAAATTGCGTTGCCCAGGGAACCGTGGAGGAGCAGAGTCCGTGCATACCAACCATCCTGGAAGTGGCAACTGTGTAGCACCCCAAGCAGGCCTCTGTAATGCCAGAGCTGTGTTAGGCCCTAGTTTTCCTCTCAGTTCCTGCTTTCAAACAATTCTTCCACAAACACTCCTTCCACAATGTCACCCTGAATTAATTATGCTATCCTTTTCATCTTCTTAACATTATTATTTATGACAACTGATTCATGTTTGTGGGGAAAATCAGCCCCTAAAAGCACAAAAAGTTATTTTTTTTTAAATAACTGAGCAGTGGTCTTAGACAGTCTTTTAATACCAATCACATTTTAATCCATCCCTTTTGACTGCCTAGCAGGAAGTGTATGAATCACTAGTGGATGCAGCTTAGATCAAAGAGGATTATTATCCACTCGCTTTTGCTTTTTTACTCATTATTATGAGATTTTTGTGCGGGAGGCCAGACACGACTCCTGAAGGCTTCAATATGAGTCTAGCAGAAATCACTTTATTCGCGTTACAGCACTCTATTTATCTACTACATTTCTGTTAAGTCATCTAGCCACGCGTACGCTCACGTTGCGATTGGTTGCATACTACTATCTACACATCCTCTACCGTACTAGGTTGGCTGTAGATATCGGGAGCACATGTTTACATGATTGGCCCACACACAGTCCTCTATCCTGCACTGATAAGCTTGTTTACAGGTTCTTCCTCTCCTACTTCTGTGTTCTTGCAGCTGGTGACTTTCCCACGATCTTTTCGCCTTGGTCTTAGTCCAGCTCATCGTATTCGTCTTCTATCAGGAAGCCTCCGTTACTTAGATATGCTCCCACAATTCCCCCTTTTTGTTCTTGAACCAGCCAAACCTTCTTTACAGCATTCTCAATCATATTGGATACACATTTCAATAAACGAGGCACAACTAGCAGAATGCAACATAGAATCAACAACACCATTCCAACATTTCTGATTAACGAGCGAAACCATCCCGAAATTCCCCATCCACTTAATGAATTGTCCAACCATGACAGACCCTCATCCTCTGTGACTTTATGCAAAATTTTTGTGTGATCCCAAATGTCTTGGACATCCGTAAGCATTTTGCCAGACTGATCAATATTAGATATGTATTCGTGGTGGCTCTTCCAGTGTTGGTCTCCTACTCCCACAGAATAGCTACTTGCAGAATTTATATCCCCGCTATGGGTCAATTTAAGCTTTATGGTCGTCCAATGGCCTGTTTTGTTTTGAAAGGTGCCTAGATTCAGGCCTGATAAGTTATAATATATATAAGGCACCGTGTTACTAACCAATTGAAGTATAAAGGGCTTTCCTTCCATTGCGACATTCTCCTGTGTACACTGATATGACGTATTGAGTAGGCTATACGGATTCAGGTCTGTCCAGTTGCTTAGAGGAATACCTAACACCAGTGCATCAAATTGATCTGCTATCCCACAAAGCCAACAACTCTTAATTTGTGTATAATTAACAATCTGCCTAAGAAGCATAACATATCCATTAGCATTAAAAGCAACATCAGCTCCTATAATAACGTTAAAAGCAACATTACCTCCTAAAAGCCACAATATACAGCTAATAATAACATTAACACTTCTTCCTCCCATGTTGTTCTTCTGCAGGCTCACACTTTCCACAGCTAGGGTACCGGTTGCTTGCCTGCTACATCTGATGTATGCGAGTTTGGTTCCAGCCAAGGTCTCACCCACTTCGCTGGCACCCATCTGGTTCCAGTATCTGTAACAACACAAGCATACCCTTTTCCCCAGGTTATCAAGTCCAAAGGTCTCGTCCATTTTCCCGTGTTCCAGTCTCTCAGCATCACCTTACATGGACCTGACTTTACTTCTGTCAGGGCTCCCTTTAGCCCAGCCCCGTGTTTGACCATCAGAGGGACTAGGCTGTCCTGGGGTAACCTCAAAAAATTTAAAACATATATTGCTTTTGCCAATCTCTCTGCAGGCATAATTCCCAATTCTCCCCCTTTTTGTTTTTGAAGCTGGCGTTTCAGTGTTTGGTTCATACGTTCCACTATGGCCTGCCCAGTAGGGGAGTGTGGAATGCCCTGCCCAGTAGGGGAGTGTGGAATGCCCGTAACATGCTCTATGCCCCAAAGATGGAAAAACTCTTGTGTCCCTCGTGTGACATAGCCAGGCCCATTATCAGTTTTTACCCTTTGTGGGACTCCCAATGCTGCCATAGCCACCCGCATGTGGCGTTGGACATATTTGCTGGATTCACCCGTCTGTGCCGTGGCCCAGACGGCCATAGAAAAGCAGTCAACCGACACATGGACATATTTTAGTCTGCCGAACTCCGGCATATGGGTAACGTCCATTTGCCACAGTTCCAATGGACCGGTACCTCTGGGATTCACCCCAGTCGGGCGGCCACTCGTGAATTGCTGACAATCAGGGCAAGCAATCCCTCGTGCCGCAGCGTCTGTCAGGTTAAACTGTCGTCGTAGCGCCTCGGCAGACTGATGGAAAAATTGATGGGAACGCTGAGCCTGTTGAAACTTATCCGGCATGGGGCCTGTCCATGCTGGAGCTACCAGCCGATCCGCCCATTGATTTCCCTCTGTCAGCTCACCTGGTAAATTCGTGTGACTCCGAATATGTGTAATAAAATATGGCGCTTCGCGTATGTCGAGCGTGAGCCAGAGTGTTTTAAAGAGGGCAAACAGAGCTGCATCACTAACTTCTTTCAGAATTGCACGTTCCATGCGTCGAACAATACCTACTACATACAGGGAGTCACAGACTGTTGGGACCAGCGCGGGTCTGCCAGGAGCCAAGCCGAGATTACAAGATGCACACTCAATATGAGTTTAGATCTTGCTCCGTTTATTAGCCGAAGTGCGCGTATATTTATACCTACAAGCATCTGAGGGATTTCCAGGCTCGTTATGATTGGTTGCTAGGAGGGTTGCTAGGTCCCGACCACATAGGCTCTTCTCAGTTCTGCAAAGTTGTTTACCTGAAGCGGTTAGCTCCTCATTCCCAGCCGGCGAAGGACAATTCACTAACACTCCCCTGTACATTATCAGCAAGGCGCAGGTGGTGCAGATCCTCAGCACAGCATTTCCCTACAACAGACCACATTCAGGGCCTGATCCGGCCAGTGCTGAAAAACCATGACAACAGCACGTAATTCTAGTTGTTGAGTGGAACCACTAAAGTCCAATAGCACCACCTCCTTCCAGATGTCTCCCTCTTTCCAGGTGAATGCTGACTTCTGTGATCTCCCTCCGGCGTCCGTAAACACGGTCACTCCCTTAACTGGTGTTGGGGATCGTCAAGGAGGGCGCTCTTCAAACTGTCCAAGTTTGACCGCGGCCATAAAACGATAGGGTGGCAGGTGGACTCTAACCTGCCCTGGATAGTCCAAGAGGGCAACTTGAAGTGGCACAGAGTTCTGTAAAGCCCACTGTAGGTATTCTGCAGCCAATGGCACAACGATAAAACTGGGTTCAAATCCTGCTATTTCCACTGCCTGAGATCGTCCTTTCATTATCAGCTGTGCAAAAGCTTCTAAACAAGTTGTCACCATACGCTTGGGTTGAATAGGCAAAAATATCCACTCGAGTATATGAAGGGGATCTCTATCCTCAAACCATTGCATTAATAGCAGCAGCAGGTAGTGGTTGTAGTTTAGCAAGAGCAAACCCACTGGTTCATCAGGGTCCCAGCGGCTGGCATATGCGGTTGATACCCTTTCGGATACCCTTTGTAGTGCTAGTTTTGCTTTGGGAGAAAGCTCACGTGGGGCATCAACTCCGCCTCCTCCCCGAAGGAGTTGTATGAGGGGTTCTATATCCGCATTGGAAATACCACAGACCGAGCGTACCCAATTAATATCGCTCAGGAGCTTCTGCACATCGTTTAGGGTAGTGACTTCTGTTCACAGAAAGAGCTTTTGTGGCCTAACAACTGTTCTGGTAATCTCCTAGCCCAGGTAGCACCAAGCTGGCTGCCGTTGTACTTTCTCTGGCGCTATCTGCAGACCTCCCGCTCCTAGGATCTTTTCCCTCTCTGTCAGCAGACTTTCTGCCTCCAGATGCTTTCTGGCTACTAAGATATCATCCATATAATGGTAGATCAGCAGTTCAGGGTGTATCTGACGGATGGGAGTTAATGCCCACGAGACATAGAGCTGGCACAGGGTGGGCGAATTTTTCATACCCTGGGGAAGCACTACCCAATGATATCACTGCATAGGGGCTTGTTTGTTAACTGAGGGTACAGAGAACGCAAATTTTTCATGATCCTCAGGATGCAATGGTATGGTAAAGAAACAATCTTTTAAATCGATTATTAAGATGTCCCAGTCTTTTGGGATCATCACAGGCGATGGTAAGCCTGGTTGCAATACTCCCATATCTTTCATAACTGCATTTACTTTCCGCAAATCATGCAGCAATCGCCACTTCCCAGATTTTTTCGGACTAGTAAAGACAGGCGTATTCCAGGGGCTAGTTGAAGGCTGTATATGGCCCTTTTCTAATTGCTCTTGTACTAATGCTTGTAAGTGAGCGACCTTTTCTGTAGACAGCGGCCGCTGGTTGACCCAGACAGATGTACTAGACGTCCAGGATAATTTTATCACCGGTCGCTCTCTCCCAGTGACCGCCACTAGAAAACCTGTTGATCAGGAACCAATCACGCACCTAGCTGGCTTAGCGCGTCTCGTCCTAGCATTGGTGACATATGGTTTAATACTGCAACATCCGCCATCTGCCATACAGCATTGAACTAGCTCCTTACTGACACGCATTGTTTGCACTCCACCTACCCCCATGACAGGAATCGATGGAGTTTCTAATGGCCAGGTGTGAGGCCAGGCAGCCACACTGACAATCATTACGTCCGCCCCAGTGTCCACTAACACTGAAATTGATGTCTGATGCCCACATGGGTGTTTTAATGTTACCCGTTCCATTGGTTGTCGTTTTGAGATGTCCATTTCCAGGTGTATTTCAGGGGTCCCGGTTGAGCCAAAACCCTGTTTTCCTCTGACTTTTGATTTAGATTTGGGAACGCATGCAAAAAACGGCACTAGCTGTGCGATCTTCTCCAGACGGAACATGAATCGGCGGACTGGGGGTCCAGACCATCACATGAATGGTACCTGTAAAGTCCGCATCGATCACGCCAGGCAATACAAAAAGGTCTTTGCGCGTAACCGATGAGCAACCTAACAGTAGTGCATTTAATCCTTTTCCCAGTGGGCCGCAAGTAGTGGATGGGAGGCATTGTACACTGGAGTCGGTGAGCATTGCGTCTACTGCGAGGTCAATGTCCACTCCGGCACTTCCTGTTGTGGCGGCGGTGATGCTATCCAAGCTCCCCGGGATCTTACTTTCATCGGCGTGCGAGATCCCAGCGCGCTCGCCTTCCCGTTTCCCAACCTGGTTCTGTTTGCGTGTGCCTGGGAGCGGCACTCCTTCTCCCGGTGACCAAACCTCCCACATCTATTGCAACCTCCATTAAACGCATATCTGCCGCCCCTTTTATCAAACTGGCACTGGGCTTTGAGATGACCGGGGCATCCGCGCTTAAAGCGGCACAGGTTGTTTTTGTTAACTAAACGTCGTACGGCTGCTGCAAATGCATGTGCCATGTAATCCGCCTTTGGCTCATCTGAGCCAATATGCTCACAAGCCTCCATCATTTGCACGATCGAGGCATCCTGTGGTAGTGCTCTAAGTGCTCGCTTACACTCCACAGTAGCGTTCTCAAACGCTAAAGACATCAGTGTGGCTTCTCTCGCTTCTGGAGTCAGAGAGGCGCGTTCTAGGGCCTCTCGCAAGCGGTCTAAGAAAGACATATACGACTCCCCGCTTGCTTGTTTTACCTTTGTGTAAGGTGGGATCGGTTTCCCATCCTCAGATATAGATCGCAAAGCTTCCCTGTCTAAGTCCGCTGACATGCGTAGCACCTCAGGCGGAAGTTGTGCTTGATCTGCAGGGTGAGCAAAATTTCCAGATCCCATTAAGGCAGCAGGCCCTCCTAGGCGCAACGGATCCCCGTCACGCCATTCCATGTTATTGAGGCCTGCAATGTCACAGTCTTCTGTCCAGCGGGAGCGCCATAGGACTTCTTGCATAGGGGTCAAAATTACCTGCATGAGCTGGTGCAGATCAAAAGGTGTCAGCAAGTGATTTGATAGAATTGAATTAACAATAGCCTGGGTGAAGGGACCATGTAAGCCGTATTGCTGCCCCGAGTTACGTGCCTCTTTCACTAAATCAAACAATAAAGGTGTCCACTGATTTGGCTGACCCTGAGGACCCGCTATTACAGGAAATGCTGACAACGCTCCTTCCCTCACTAATGACAGTCTCATCTCCCTCCAGTGACTTTGGGGATCACAATCCGCTTTTCCCTGCACCACTGTCTCCTTGGTCTCATTCGCTTTCACTTCCCCGGCCCCCTTCTGTAAGTTTTCAAGGCGATCCAACAACCCCTGGATCCAGCCGGGCCGTTCTTCAGGCTCTCCGGGGGGGTCCGGAAGCGGGGGCGCAGACGGCGCGGGCGCGGACATGGGCGGGGGCAGGGGCGGGGACGCGGGCGGGGGCAGGGACATGGGCGGGGGCAGGGGTGAGGACGCGGGCGCAGGAAGCGGGGCAGGCGCCGTCAGGGACGCGGTCGCGGGCGAGGGGGTTGGCGATGGATCTCCAAACACTAGCGGTTTTCGGTGGCGTGGTGGTCCCGGTCCTGAAGTGCTCGCAAAGGCTGCCGTGGCTCCGGCGGCCACTTTCTTTTCTGCTTTCATATTGCATAAGGTAGCTAGGACCAGCTGCCATGTAGTAGCAAGGTCCTTGGCCTGCTTATCCCCGTCAGCGATATGATCCCAGAGCTGCCGCCCTATGTTCTCCCACGTCTCCACATCGAATGCTAGGTGGGGCTCAGCTTTGAACCCGTTCTCTCTGCACCAGATCAAAAGCTTGCAGAGGGTCTGTTCATCATACTTAATTCCTCTCTTAGAGAGAATATGCAGGAGGAGCTTAACAATTGCACTTTCTTCCTTAGTTACCGACTGCCCCATCTCCTGCCCTGGCTGCTCACCTCCACCAGGTGATCGTTGCAACAAATCTTCAAATCTTCACGGATTGCCACCCAATCCGTCCCGGACCTCGGTCCCACCGAGCTGTTCCCCAGCCGGGTGCTCCCGTCGGGGCGTCCCTCTTCAAATGCGCTGAAATCGCATCACGTCGGGGTCACCATCTGCGGGAGGCCAGACACGAATCATGAAGGCTTCAATATGAGTCTAGAAGAAATCGCTTTATTCGCGTTACAGCATTCTATTTATCTACTACATTTCTGTTAAGTCATCTAGCCACGCGTACGCTTACATTGCGATTGGTTGCATACTACTGTCCTCGCCTCTTCTACCGTACTAGGTTGGCTGTAGATATCGGGGGCACACGTTTACATGATTGGCCCGCACACAGTCCTCTATCCTGCACTGATAAGCTTGTTTACAGGTTCTTCCTCTCCTACTTCTGTGTTCTTGCAGCTGGTGACTTTCCCACGATCTTTTCGCCTTGGTCTTAGTCCGGCTCTTCGTATCCGTCTTCTATCAGGAAGCCTCCGTTACTTAGATATGCTCCCACATCTTTGTACACCCAGAACTATACATTTTCAATTTTTTCTGATCTTTCCATGCCATCCCAACTGCAAGTGACATTGAGGATCCAAAGCAACCACATTATACAAGAGGGAAGCCAGTGCATTACCATGCCTACATGATTTCTGCAATTTGGGTATTCACTGCAAAAGTAAGGCTTTTAAAATGCTTTGGAAGACCCTTGAAAAATCTTCCAGAAACTTCTATAATCAGATGCTGAGAAGCTTTGGTCCAATCTGCTTTCTTTGCTGGTGCAATTAGCATTGCCAAAGAAACAGAATTACAAATCATTGCATCAAGCTGCACATAACACTGTAATTTGTAAGAGTGCTAACATTACCGCTATGTATGAGAAAAGCCTCCTGCCATCTGGTTTTGTTTCTGCTTCTGTTCTCAGAGATGGTTTTGGTAAATCACTTATTATCAGAGAGAAGAGGGAGCAAAGCCTCCAAGTGGAAATTTATTCCTCTGCCTCTAATTTAGGAGGCTGAGATCTCTTACTCAGATAGAAAGCTTGCTCTTCCAGAATAGGTTCACTTAGTAAGAGGATTCTGACATGGCCCAAAGCAAGAAATGACAATCTTTCTGATATAACAAAGAAAAGGTTGATTTCAAACGTTTTTCTTATTGCTGGATGACTGTATGCTATTTTTGTCTCAAGAATAAAACTTTTTTAATGCTACTGAGTCATTGTGCTTTGCAATTCCTACATGATAATACTAAAATACTGTCACTTTTATTTATTTATTTTTATGCAGACCAGGAGTAGCTGCACAGAAACATATTACAGGAGCTTCCCTTGCAAAGTAGCATTCTTTTGATTACCTGCTTTCCCCTTGCCCCCTTAGTGTTCCTCATCAGAGCTGGGTTGCTAATAGTTTCTGATTAGCAGAATTTGACACAGGGCAATTGCATTCATTGAATATGAAGGTAAATTCTTTCATCGTAGCAGAGGTATTCATCTGCACAAATGCCATTAATATGCTACTCCTTTTTCATTAGTAAGCAAATGAAAGTGGCAATGCACACTCCAAGAGTAGGTTATCTGAACATGGTAAACTGAAAATAGGACTCAGTGCATGCTACACGAGAAACATGATGCAGAAAATCCTCTGACATATCTGAAAAGGGGCTAACTCAGACTAACACATAGGAGATGTTCATGGCATATACCTTCTATGTTCAATATAGATGCTACTGGGAAATAAGAAGTAAGCATTGAGGATCAAATTACTGTTCAGAAATGGAAAGAATTCATGCATGAGGGCTTTCAGTCTTAGAGTGCAACAAGTAGAAGTCCATGAGTGCCTCTGAACAAAATGAATGGGCAGTGCAAAATTAGAGAAAATCAAGGCCCACAGAGGCCCAGGGCAAACGCTGCAGTAGGACTCCTCATACTTGCATGCTGTTGACTTGCAGCAATGCCTAGCAAGGCCCTAGTGCAGCTCAAAGTTATAAGCAACAGGCTGGTTTTCCACAGTATAACTGATTCTGGCTATAAAGCCAGTGTGGCTGGTGAAAAGGCAACAGTTCTGGAGATGGAGGATGCAGCACCAGCAGCAGGTCTGATGAGAGTGGGCAGAGGCCACACAGACCTTCAGCTCCTAGGTGAACTGGCCTCAGCAGAGTCACCTCACTGTCTGGAGCTGTCAAAGGACAGTTGGTAAGGCCCCAAATGAAAGCACGTGTCTGTTCACAAACTTTGGGGTGTTTTTTTTGTGTAATTTGAGATAGATTATCTGCTGTCTGAAAGAGTTAATGAGAGAGTAAGCAGTGCAAAGGTATGAAAGCTTCCTAGATATTTCATTTGTTGCTATTGCAAGTATTAGGGGTTTTGTTGTTGTTTTTTACTTTTGTATATTTTTCTTTCATTTTTAAAGTGTCTCTGTGCACAGATATAGCTAGAAAATATGTCCTGTTCCCTGCCCTACTGATGTTCATATGCCAACCTTTTGGATTCTGTTTTTTTGCCTGCCCACCTATGGTCCCTGGATAATGCACTTGTGGAGTCCACCTAACACTGGTTGCCCTGATTAAATGGAAGCCGCATAACAGGGCTTCTCATAGCAGTTCTACTCTACCCATATACTGGCTGGGAGAGGCAAGAAATGGATCATGGGAAATGAAAAATGAAATATTAAAGAAAAGATTTTCTGAAGAAGCATATCTGGATAGATGGGAAACACAACAAAGTAAATGAATCAGAGGTATGCTGTGAGGGTAAGGAATGTCATGGAATAACTAAGGGATGTGCTGTAATGTTGCTAAACTCTAGGGAAACAAGTGGACAAAAAATCTGTAGGGATAAGGAAACAGCTAGAGGAATTAATAGACCTGCCTTGGGAGATGAAAAATTGAAAAAGAGTTTCCAAGAGAAAAGCCTGGGAAGGTAGTAATGAAGGCTCTCCGAGGGAGGATGAGAAACAGACTGGAGAGGCCAAGATAAACAGTAGTAAGATGAATAGCAGGAATAACCAAAAGACAATGCCAGGCTTGAGTAACAAGCCAAGGAAGCCAATACAAGTGCCAAGAGCCTGAGAAGGAACCTTGAGGAAACAATTAACATGAAAGCCATGTCATGAGAGCCAGGAGCTGTGGTTTGGAAATCAAGACACACGCCTCTTTCTTCAGGTCACACTGAAGAACACACCTAGAACTTTCTTATAGTAAAAGCAGCTGACTTTTTTACCTCTTTCTAAAATATTTATGTTGTATATACTAGATTTATAAGCAATAGTTGCTGTCAGTGTAGTTGGTGGAAATAGTATTTTCTTAGAAATCTTATAAAATCACCACCATCGCTCAGTCAGACTGTAGGACCCTGTGCAAAGAGGGGCCATATAAGAAGTTAATAAGGTTGAGGTGACTAGGTACCTAATTTTGCTATCTGCTTCTGTGAACATAGCTTGCTACTTATGCTGAGTCACCCTGCTCTTGCTGCAACCATGAGATAAGATATCAGCCGTGAAGAACTGGTAACTGCAAATAACGTATGAAGGAGTTGCAGCTGTCTATAAAAACACAAACTTTTTCCTAAGACGGTGCGGATCTCAAGCAAACTGTAAGAGGTCCGCCGCCGGCCGGCTACTAAAAGCTTGCTTTTCAACCCCCCAGGTTGAGTGTGCAGGTGATTATTGAGATTACGGACTAACAAGACCTGGGCTGCAAAAATGCAAAATCACACAAAACCTCATAAAAAATGCAAAATACAATGTGCACATATGGAATTCATAATGGTCTAAGAATATGTGAGCTCTCTTTCAGTCTCCCTCACTCCTGCTGTGGTGCTGGCATTTTATGCAATCCTAGCACAAGGTCATGGCTCCTCTCCACTTCTTCAGCCCCATATACAAAAGCAGGGACTTGGAGGGAAACAGTGGTATTATGATTCCCTAGTGCATGACCTTCCTTAGCTGCAGACCTCCAATCAGTGACTCAACCTAGGCAGACAATGGTAATAATAAAAATCTTGAGAGTGGCTCTGAAAGGATCAAAGTCCTCTCCTCAAGCAGGTAGACAGGATCCAGTCATTTGCCTCTACCACAGGGACTTAATCTCTACTTTCCTCAGAAGGACTGCATAAAAGGAAAATTTTCTCTCCTGAACACCATTCTGTAGTTATCCCACCTACAGCACCTTGTCACTTTTCAGGCTGGGAGCCATCATCACTGCAGACAAATTGTGGCAATTCTATTTGCCCATGGATTTCTGGTGTTTGGAAACAGCATATATAGTATTTTTTCCTGGTTAGGTTTGGGATGTAATTCTGGATGGCCTTTGCAAAGTTATTTAGCCCAGTGCATAGTTTGAAGGTCACCAAATTAGAACAGGGCTTTCAGCAATCTTGGTGCTCATTTATTCTGCTGTAAAGGGATGTGCAGAGTACAGAGCAATGGCCAGTCCAATGAAGTCGGTCCCTTATCAGGATACCTTTCATTTACTGTAGAGCATGGCTAACTCTGGATGTGTTTGATGCTTTTCCTGGTATCTAATGCCATAGAACTAAATCATCGGATGCTTTAATCCAAAGATTACATGCTAAAAACTAGACACCACTGAGGGGGCATGCAAACAAATACGAGAGAGGTTCTTTCCATTTAGAAATAGGCTATGGAAAAAAAAAAAAAAAAAAAAAAAACATGTTTCTAGGTTTGTGACTTTCCTAGGAGATAGTTCGTATGCTGCCTTTCCGGAAGATGATGAATAAGCAGGTGATTTTCTAGCATGGCATTGTGACATGGCATTAGTGCAACCTTTGACTTCACAACATCTTGATCTCTAATGACTGGTTTTACTGGGAAAATGCAAAGAAATATTGCTTTGAGAAAACTTGCATTTCCTTCCCAAGTCCCAAATGAGCCTTTCAGTATTTTGACATTTGAATGTTTGGAATTTACTGAGCATGAAAAGCCTTGCTATTGGCTTAATACCTATTCTTTTCTCTTAAAATATCTGCTACAATAGCAATACCTTCTTGGTTCTATCTCTATATCTATTTTAGCTAGACTAATATGGGAAAAAAGTTTCACTCTCTCTCCTCTGTTATCTGTCATTTTTTGTATTTGTTCACTCACAGCAATAGGATGAGGAACAGTTAATATATAAATTAATGAAGTGGCAATGTGAGTAATTTTACACCTTTATATTCTCAACATAAGTAAGTACAAACTGCATATTAGCATCAGCTAGTGAGCCAGCTCCTCTGAGCACAGGAAGAATTGGGGTCATATTCAACATATGAATTTCTATCATTCTTATTAAAATGCAAATATTTGTTCAGAAAGCCTTATAATTAATTGGAATGAAGACTGCATTAGATAAAATTGAGTCACAGAGCGGGAGTACTGACAGGATAAAATCTCTTTGATTGTCTTCCCCATTACAAGGACTGGATTTTAAAAATATTAACAAAATTTGCAGTTAAGATACCAGTTCATTTAGCTCACTACACTGAATGTGCTGCTACCTCATATTGGGTGCTTAGAAGATCAGAAGGGCAATGATAGTATGACCTTTCTCCTGATATATCACTTCAGCTTTTATCAAAGAATGATTTAGAGGCTTGTCAAGCTGAAAGTTGCATTTGGAATGTATATATTTCAATTGGTGATGCCTGACTATCATCTATGAAATTATCCAAGCTCTTTATTAATCTATTTATACTTTTAACAGAATCATGCCAACTGTGTCCTTAATTTACTTAGAAGCTCTTTGGATAGAGTATTTTCCTTTTCACTTCAGTAAAGCTTTTACCTAAACCATGCTCTTGCACTGTGAGAAATTATGCTCTACTCACCTTTTACGTGCCTTCTGTGTTTTCTAATTTTATTGTTAATTTGTGGCAATAGGGTGATCAGACTTCGATACAATATTTAACATACAGGTAAATCATAGATTTGCAGTGCCACAGGGACTGCCTCTATTCTTTTTCTTTTTTCTTTTTGCCTTTATTTCTTTTTCAAGAATTAAAGCACACTGTGTATGGAAGTAACATTTGTAAGGAAAAGCAGTTATTTTCTTTAACCAAGCATTTCAGTTGGAAAACTGCATAGGCTTTTGAGCAAAGCTTCCTAAGAAAGTCCTGTTTTTCCCTACAACACCCTCAGTTAATTACTCACAAAAGAATATATCTTCCAGGAAACTATGCCTTCTTTATATCCTTAAACTATGCAACTAGAAGACACTAATAATTCCTAACATTAACTGAGGGATTGACTGCCACTGCCAATGTTTTCAGAAATCTTTCTTAGGTGGCAATACCTAATTTAGAGACTCCTGTGTACTTATAAAAGCGATGTGCAGTCTGATTGGACTGTCCCCAAAGCTGTGCAATGTACAAGCTCTGCCAGTTCACACCTTATCCTCATCGCAGATTGTTTAAGAACATGCTGATCAGCACATGTCAGTACCAGGGAAGCTTGAGGTGGACCTTCATCCATGCTGGCAGTTCCCTTTACTGTGAAAGCTGGCTCTTTATTCTCACTATTTATTTTTTATCTTTTGATCAGTTGCTTGTTCACATAAAGATAAGGTCCCTTTTCCTATGAGAACTCCAGTTTCATTAATATCCTTCAGTTAAGAACCTCATCAAAGCTTTTTTTAAAAAAAAAATCAGTTGCGTAAACTGGGTTATGAACCTAATTTCAACTCCTTCACAGAATCCTCATAGGTTCGTGAGGCATAACCTGCAAAAATCACCCTTACTACTCCAAAATGCGATCTTCTTTATCTATGGTAAGTGTTCAATTCTACAGTCTTATTGCAGTTGCCAATAAGTAGCCAGGCTTCTTCTGTAGAAGCCAAATTTTTGGTCTGTGTTTTAAAGCATATTTCTCAGTGCCCTTTTTTTTTTTTTAAGTTTAGCATCATGCTATTCATCTTCCATTCCTATTGTACCATATTTAAGTCATATAATGCTAATCATATTTTTATCAAAGTTCTTTAAAATTCTCGGGAAAATATCATTTATTCTCGACAACATTTTACTGTTCATTTTATCAATGTCTTCTCAATTTTATTAGTATTTATTTTACATCTAAATTGACAATATTCCATGCTCAGTCTTCCTGTATTGAATGCTTTTGGGGCATTCTGTATGGTCATTATCAGTTATAGTAATTGATCTGGCTTTTCTATAGTGACAATATTTTCTGACTGTATTCCTTTGAAAGATAATTATTTATGGCCAAATTCTGAGGTCACTCTCCCTTTAATTAAAAACAAACAAAAAAGTCACCTTTTTACCACTGTATTTGCATCTTCAAGTGGGTTTTATGCACTACTCACTACCTCAATAATTCCTTCTTCCATTAGATATTCCAGTATCATCACATTTTCTGTGCTTTCACAGCCTCTTTATCCCCTTACATTTTATAACTGCTGTTTATCATTTTATCTGTTGAGTGACAATATAAATCTGATTCTAAATTCTTGATATGTACATACAGAATTTCAGTCCATAGGAATCACGCACACATTTCTGAAAACTAACCTCATTTAATGCAGTGCTAATCCCTCAGTAGCACAAGCTGTGCTGCCTTTTGAGGTGCATGTATTGCACCTTCATGGAATGTTGTCTTACTGTTTATCTGCCTTCTAGCAAGTTTCTGAAATGCTTAGTCTAATTCATTCTAATTCATAGTTCTTGGTCTTTAGACATATGTACCTGTTCATAAAATGTAGAGAACTTCAGCATATCTGTGGTCTTGCATAAATTTGCAGTTTCTATATATTTGCATTATGGAGTGCAAGTTCTTTACGCAGTGGCAAAAATCAATACAACTTAAATGATGAGACAGTTCTGTATCACGGATAAGTTAATTTGAACCAGGTATGCTAAGTGTGTTAACCACACCACACATCAAAGAAGTAAGGATTAAATATTACAGGGTAATTTCTTCTCAGACAAATTATCACAAGATATCTCGCAGCGGCATCACTGACTATGAGCAAAAGTGTCCAGAAATAAAGCATCAAACTCTCATTATCACTGACTTTGCTATCAAAGCATGTCAAACAAAAATATGCACATATCTTAAATGGAGATTAAATGATATTCAAATTATAGTAACCCAAAGCAATGTAATCATCTTAATATTGCTAGGTTTATATATCTTCTCAAGATTAGAAAGGACACTTTTAATGTACTTTTCATCTTTACATTTTTTTTAATTCCTTGCCAAATTATTTTCTTTCATCTTTCATGCACAGTTCATCATCATAATAGTCAGGTTGTGTAAGTTTGTGGGGCTAAACTTTTTCTTAAAAAACATTTTTAAAATGCATGGCTACTGTTGTAATTTTACTGGGTAACAGTGACAAACTTTTTTTTTTCTTATGAAACTTAGCATACAGGATTCTAAAATACACTTAAAAAAAAAAAAGAAAAAGAAAAAAAGGCTATGACAGAAGGCCATACCAAAGCACACAGACAAGGTTTATGAATAGGTGCTCATTGCTAATGTATGTACATGGGTCTCTGGATGGTTAGCTGCACATTCTTTGCAGCAAAGGCCAGCTCATCATTTTGAGCAATTGGTCTGAATGTACAGAGGCCTGCTCCCCTCAGGATATAGTTAAACCTTACAAAATCTTGAGCCTTTACTTCCACCTACATTTGACCTGCTTCTGCATGAGGACTATGTTTTGCCTGTGAGATGCTTGCTGCTTTTCTGTCCTGTGCACTTACACTGCTGAACATGATTTTGGGGGACTGTCTGTGAAGGCAACAGTAATTGCATTAAAGACAGGCACACAAACCATTATTTACAGCAGGCGCTTGGTCCAACGGATACCACGAGCACATGGAGCGCATCCAGCAGGCAGACAGCCTACACACCTTGTTCCACAACAAGTATAAATATGTTCATTTAGACAATATCTATGCAAGACATTTAAGCCTGAAATGAATCCCATTGTCTTTTCTGCAGCCATGGGAACTTCTACACAGGCTGAAGCAGTTAGGATGAATGAAGCCTAAAAGCAAGAAATCTATTCAGAGGTAGCTCTGCCAAGAAAGCGTGTGTTTCTCCATGTCCTTACTTCCATGAATGTATCAGAAGTGCTATCTCACTACCCATTCTACTCTAGGAAGCTGACGCCAAGAAGTAATATCTGCTGGGTATGGTTTAGTTTTTCAAATATAAAGATAAATGAACCCAGCATTAGAAACAAGATACGTGCGAGAGTTACAGGGAGGTGGTTATAAAAGATGTAACAACCCTCAGTTTTAATCAGCTCCCTCAAAGAAAGTACCATCAGTAATGGGAACAGTCACATGAGTTTCAGAATACAGCTTAATTGAGTATAAGAGTTCTTATTCACTCTGAACAGGTTTACCCAGCTCTATAAAGTTGGGTTGCTGTCAACACTTTCCAGTGCAGTAGTCTCCTTACCCTTTGAACCTTCAAAATGCTTGAGCACAGCTTAAAAAAAAAGTATATCAATAAAGTTTTGAACTAGCTCTCCTTCTATCTCGACTTCTAATACTGATGGTTCTGGAATGACTTTTTGTTATTATTCTTGACTTTAGGTGTTTGAAATATTGCTGAGTGGTGACCCAGAAGGGTGGAGATTCAGCAGCCCTTATGCCATCATCTGTTTGGTATGTTACTTCCTTTCACTCTCCTGTTGGGAAGATCACACCCAGCCTTTGCATTCCTCCTCGACAAGTCATGTCAAGGAAAGAGGAGAAAGGAAGCTGCCCCACATACCACTGGATATTAGAAAGGAAGGTCTTAATTAGGATGCCGGGATGTAATTTCTACAGAAATCAATCCTTCCTTTTCTCAGTTCCAAGTCCATCTACTATAATCATTTTAACAGAAAGCTCTTAAGGAGGGAGGACTCAAAAGATAAGAGTATTCTCTGGGTTTTTTAAAGCCTTTAGTTTATATATCTAAAAGGGAGAGTGAATTCTTAAGTTTAACGGCATTAATAAATTTCTAAAACTGAAAGGATATCGAAGTGTACCGGAAGTGAAATAATGGAGTTTATTTTGGCTGCCCTTTCTGAGAAGAATTAGAAGAGGCAACGTACCAGAACATGCAAGCTAACATGCACAGTGTCCTACAGTAGTAGCCAATTCTTAACCATCTGAAATGAAGAACTGTCTGCTGTTTTCTTAACTTATTCATAAAATTGAAAAATATACATTATAAATTCTTTAGCTACATCTCCCTACTTTTCAGCTGCAGCAAAATCCATAAATAACCATAAGGCCATGAAATGCACAGTAAATACATGACTAATGGAGTCATGTATTTGCAATATTTCTGCCTAAGAAATTTTTAGAATTTTAAAAATAATATTTTATCATATTTTGAAGTGACTCATGTCTATAAAAATGCATGTATTCCTATGACTCATGAAATTTTTCTTTTTAAGTATGACTTATTTACCTTAGAAAGGAATGTACTGAAAATCCATTGCAGTATGCATATAAACCAACATGAGAATTTAATAATTCAACAAAAAGAAATTAATTATATTTCATACTAAACAAAAAATAAATGCAATCATATTTAAATAAAAAATCAAGCACAATTTCATATTCTTTGCTTGTTCTTGCAGAATTAGGGACTATCAGATGTGACACTGGAAAGTAATTTATATTAAGCATCTCTTATGATTAAACAGATAAGGTGCTTCTTTAACTTTTATGTAATGTTTGATCTATTCCAGTCCTGTAGGCTTTGCCTTATTGCTTGATAAGGAGGAGAACAGTGGTGACCAGTCATTTTGGAAGGGTCAGAATGGGTTCTAATGCAGAAATCACAAACCTTGCAATGATCAGAGCAGAAGAGATCTCTCTGCCTTGCCAGTTACCATTCTATAGTGCCAATTCCTAATGACATGGCCATGGCCATGCCCATTGTGGAAGAATTGTTTGAAAGCAGGAACTGAGAGGAAAACTAGTGCCTAACAGAAGTTTTGGCATTACGGAAGCTTGCTTGGGGTGCTACACAGTTGCCACTTCCAGGATGGTTGGTATGCACAGACTCTGCTCCTCCACGGTTCCCTGGGCAGCACAATCTGCCCTCCTCGCAGATGCAAAGGGGAGTAACGGAGGATGGAGCGGAGTGAAGACACCACGGCCAAACTCTGTTGCACTCCCTGTGCTGGGCTGCTGATAAGCTGCACAGTGGCTGTCTAATGGGAGATATACGATAACAAGTCCGGTGCTGAGCCAGCAAAGGTAGCAAATCACTCCTTTCAGATGAACTTTGCTTGAACTTTGCTCATTATAATGTGAAAAACATACCTCCATCCCAAAAGTTACCCGCCTCTGAGGTACGACCACCCCTCACTGAGCATGCGCTCTAGATTTTCGGTTGACTGTACCTTTAAATGAAAGCGAGAAACTTTTTCCCCAATCAATAACAATATTAAGTATGACTCTAGTCACTCAAGCTCCACCTGAATGTAAAGAAAAGTGTAAAAGGTGAACTAAGGATGAAAAGGGGAGAGGAAGAAACCATCCTAACTCCTGGGTCGGAACGCTGCCTGAGGAGACTAAGGAGCGAGGAGGGAAGAATCCATCGTAACTCTTGGGTCAGTCGATGGGCTGGTCCCCCTTTCTTCCCCTTGGACTGGTGCGCCGCATGAGGAGACTCGAGACTGAGAGCCCTCTCCCATCTTCTGGGGTGAGTGATGATTGCACATTTGTACATCAGAGCTAGCTAAAAACCTCACACTCTATGTTCCAGATGCAGAAGCATAGTCATCGCAGCAAGGTTGCGTGCCAAGCCGAATCTACATCTACCAAGAATGATGGCAAAACTATCATTGTAGCATTGCTGGATTTTGCTAGCCAGCATCCCACTCTGCATAGCGTGGTCAATGCTTGTGCGGCAGCGATCCCTGGAGCCAGTGCCTTCGAGCAATGACGTTCCTGCATCTCTCTCTCTCTCTCTTTTTTTTTTTTTTTTTTTTTGAACCTGGTCTGTAAAATGGTAAATCGCCCTACTGTGCAGGATGGCGTAAGCAGTCCAGTGGGCCTACGTGTGATTTTAGCAGAGTTAGCATAAGCAATTTTCAGGAAAGTTCTGTGTACTTAGTCACAAGTTAATTACGCTAGCTGTCACTCATGCCAGCAGCAGGCTGCTTGGTCTACATTCGCCTCCTAGATGGCCCTCAGAGACAGAGGTGGCCATCACTCACATCAAGGTCTGGCATGGCATGTGTCCCCACCGCTCAACGCCTAAAGGGTTGCAGCCAACAGTGGAGCTCGAGGTTCTTCTTGGTGGCAAACACAGAGGCAAACCCAGTCTTGCCCTTGACTATGGTAGGAGGCACTCAGACTTCAGCTGGTCATCAAGGCAGTGTCTCACTTGCCTCATGCAGTAGCAAGCCGCTATTATGGGGACACACACACAGATTCGCATTAAACATGGGTAACATACACAAAATCACAGCCTCTAATAATAACTTCATTGTGAGCACACATATTAAGAGTCATTGAACACTGGCTGATTATAACTTTCATTACTTAGCACACGTATTTACAAGTTGTTCTAGAGCACACACATTCTTTCCCTACATAAGCTAATGTGGTTTTATTATTACTCTGTGGATTAATCCCAAAATGGCATACGCCCTCTTTGGTATCAAAGGAAACATTGCTCGCCTTAAGGGCATCATCTTTGGGGGTGGGTAGAGCACAGATAAACCTTCTCAATGGTGACATTCGCCAGGGTCAGTACATGGGTGATGACTGCGTGGAGGCCCTGGTCATGGGTGAAGTTCACAGGTCTACATCACACTTGAAGCTGTCGCTCTTTTTCTGTGGCCGCATCCCACATGATTTTTTTTTTTTGAATCTCGGTAGGGAGGATTCCGTTGTCTCCATCTCTCAGCGACAGACCTGCAATGACACTCTGCACCCATGTCTGGACCTGGGTGCAACTAAGACTGGGGCGACTAAGTCTGCACGACTGGAGCGCTGCCATGGAAGGCTATGTGCTCTTTAGGAAGGACAGGCTGGGAAGGCGAGGTGGTGGAGTTGCTCTTTATGTGAGAGAGCAACTGGAATGCATGGAGCTCAACCTGGGAGTCGAGGATGAGCGAGTTGAGAGCTTGTGGGTAAGGATTAGAGGGCAGGCTAATGTGGGAGACACTGTGGTGGGTGTCTGCTACCGGCCACCTGACCAGGACGAGGAGGTTGATGAGGCCTTCTATAGGCAGCTGGATGTTGCCTCACGGTCACAGGCCCTGGTTCTCATGGGGGACTTCAACTACCCCGACATCAACTGGGAGGACAACTCAGCCAGGCATAAGCAGTCCTGGAGGTTCCTGCGGAGCGTCGACGATAACTTTTTGACGCAGGTTGTGGAGGAGCCGACGAGGAGAGGTGGGCTACTGGACCTCGTGCTATCAAATAGGGAGGGCCTAGTAGGAGATGTTAAGGTGGGGGGTAGCCTCGGCTGCAGTGACCATGAGTTGGTGGAGTTCAGGATTCAACGAGGAGGAGGCAGGGCTGTAAGTAGCCTTGCGACGATGGACTTCAGGAGGGCCAACTTTAGCCTCTTCAGAGACCTCCTCGGTAGAATCCCATGGGATAGTGCTCTAGAAGGCAGGGGGGCCCAAGAGAGCTGGTTAGTTTTCAAGCGGCACTTCCTCCACATCCAGCAACAGTGCATTCCTGTGTGTAGGAAGGGAGGCAGAGGGGGCAGGCGACCTGCGTGGATGAGCCGGGAGCTTGTGGCAATGCTCAAGCAGAAGGCAGCGGTATACAGAATGTGGAAAAAAGGACAGGCCCCCTGGGAGAAATACAGGAACATAGTCAGGGAGTGCAGAGATGCGACAAGGAAAGCTAAGGCACGTCTGGAAGGCAAGCTGGCAAGGGACGTTAAAAATAACAAAAAAAAATTCTTCAAATACATTAACAGCAAAAGGAAGATCAGGGAGAACGTGGGTCCGCTGGAGGACGGGATGGGCACCTTGGTTACAAATAACACAGAAAAAGCAGAGTTGCTCAATGACTTCTTTGCTTCGGTGTTTACCAAGGGCAGCCCTTTAGAGCCCCAGGCCCTAGAGGCAAGAGAAGAAGCGGGTGGAGAGGAAGACTTGCCCTGGGTAGAGGAAGATTGGGTCAGAGAGCACCTAAGGAACCTCGATACCCACAAATCCATGGGCCCTGATGGGATGCACCCCAGAGTGCTGCGGGAGCTGGCAGATGCCATAGCTAAGCCGCTCTCCATCATCTTTGAAAGATCCTGGAGAACGGGGGAGGTGCCGGAAGACTGGAAGAAGGCCAATGTCACGCCAGTCTTCAAAAAAGGCAAGAAGGAGGACCCAGGCAACTACAGGCCAGTCAGCCTTACCTCCGTCCCCGGAAAAGTGATGGAACGGCTCATACTGGCTGTTGTCTCCAGGCACATGGAGGACAAGAAGGTGCTCAAGAGTAGTCAGCATGGATTCACCAAGGGAAAATCTTGCCTGACTAACCTGATAGCCTTCTATGATGAAATGACCAGCTGGATAGACGAGGGGAGAGCGGTGGATGTCGTCTATCTCGACTTCACCAAGGCTTTTGACACCGTCCCTCACAACATCCTCCTGGGCAAGGTCCGGAAGTGTGGGATAAATGAGTGCACAGTGAGATGGATTAGGAACTGGCTGGATGGCAGGGCCCAGAGAGTGGTGATCAGCGGTGCAGAGTCTAGTTGGAGGCCTGTGGCTAGTGGGGTCCCCCAGGGGTCAGTCCTTGGTCCAGTCCTGTTCAATTTATTCATCAATGACCTGGATGAAGGCACAGAGTGCTCCCTCAGCAAGTTTGCTGATGATACCAAACTGGGAGGAGTAGCCGATACCCCAGAGGGCTGTGCTGCCATCCAGAGGGACCTGGACAGACTGGACAACTGGGCGGTGAAAAACCTCATGCAATTCAACAAGGCCAAGTGCAAGGTCCTGCACCTGGGGAGGAATAACCCCAGACACCAGTACAGGCTGGGGACCGACCTTGTGGAGAGCAGCTCTGCGGAGAAAGACCTGGGTGTCATGGTGGACGACAAGTTGACCATGAGGCAGCAGTGTGCCCTCGTGGCCAAAAAGGCCAATGGGATCCTGGGCTGCATTAAGAAGAGCGTCTCCAGCAGGTCGAGGGAGGTGATCCTGCCCCTCTACTCAGCCCTGGTGAGGCCGCATCTGGAGTATTGTGTCCAGTTCTGGGCCCCACAGTACAAGAGGGATGTGGAGCTGCTGGAGAGAGTCCAGCGCAGGGCTACAAGGATGATCAGGGGCCTGGAACATCTGCCCTATGAGGAGAGGCTGAGGGAGCTGGGCCTGTTCAGCCTGGAGAAGAGAAGGCTGAGAGGGGATCTAATCAGTGTATATAAATACCTCAAGGGAGGGAGTACAGAGGACGGTCATGGTCTCTTTTCAGTGGTGGCCACTGATAGGACTAGAGGAAATGGCCGGAAACTGAAACATCAAAAATTCCATAGGAATTTAAGGAAAAATTTCTTAACAGTGAGGGTGACAGAGCACTGGAACAGGCTGCCCAGAGAGGTTGTGGAGTCTCCTTCTCTGGAGATCTTCAAAACCCGCTTGGATGCAGTCCTGCGCCACGTGCTTTAGGTGTCCCTGCGTATGCAGGGGGGTTGGACTAGATGATCTCTAGAGGTCCCTTTCAACCCTAAGCATTCTATGATTCTATGATTCTATGAAGAACAAGGGACACATTATTTTGTTCAATTCCCAGTCCTTGCAGCACACCTAATGATCTCTACAGAGCCCTCAAAGTCACAAAATCACACACGAATAAAAGGAAGATATTTATCATGCACTGATTTTGCACTACTATTATCAGTAGCTTCCAGGTACAATTGTCCAGCATTCCGGGTTTTTGATATCCTGGAAAACAAAAGGAAGAATGCTCGGTCTGTGCCTTGACCGGCACACACTGGGTTATTATTGATTTTACAAGCATAAACAAGCAATTATATTTGGTCAGAAGTCTGGAATGATCCACCGACTGCTTATGCGGTGTATCTTCCCACTAGCATCAGTGGCTTCCCAGGCACATAGTCCTCGAGGTTTAGCCAAAATTAAAGGAACAACACCAATAGAGGGCAATTTTGCCATCACGGGCTGTCCCACCTGCATTTGAATAGGTGTGTGATTTTGTGACTTTGAGGGCTCTGATAAGGTGGGAGCAGGTGGTCCTGTGGGACAGAAAGCTTGTATTTTGGGGCTTCCATTAGTTCCCCATCTGTTATTTACTGTGTAGACTGCTTGGGATAGCCCCAGATCCCAGTTAGGCTGTGACACTTTTGCATGTTTCTTAATCATGCCATTGACTCTTTCCACTATACCATTAGCTTGGAGATAATAGGGAGTGTGAAACACCCATTTTATTCCTTCTTGTTTTGCCCAATCTTGCACTACAGTAGCAGTGAAGTGACTGCCATTATCACTTTGTAGGCACTCTGGTGCTGGGAGGCTACTAAACCCGTCTTGCAGGGTTTTCACAGTATTCTCACCAGTGGCTGCGCTTACTGCCATAGCCATGGTTAGTCTGGATACTACTTCCACGCCTACCAGGATATATTTTCAACCAGGAGTGGGTCTTAATGGCCCTACATGTTGCCTGACATTGGCAATCGACTCGGTCCGCCGAGGCGGCCAGGCACGTCCAACCCGTGCCCGGGCCAGAGAGCACAGACACCAATATGAGGATGCTGCAAATGGCGTTTAATATACGCAGGCTGGATCTTATAAAGGTAGCAAAGGTGGAAGCACGCCTATATAGCCAATAAGCGTTGCTCTTTACCTAATATGGCATATGCCTTAGTTCCCTATTCTTCCCGTACATCGCGAGATCTTCCGAGCGCCGTACCCTACATCTCCCCCTCCCCATGTTAATCTAAGTATCCTAAATATCACTACTTTGAACAAGCTGCTGATAGCGTACATTGTGACTGCCTTGTTTCTGTGAGCGTCGTAGCTGATGCAATACATAGTGGGTTATACATGACAAAACAGACATGCCGCAAAAGACACCAATCAATACCATAATGATAATCAACCCAAGCTTCCACAATCAATCCAATTGAACCAGGATAGTAATCATGCCCAGATACTGTTGCCTATGCTCTCAAGCCATCTCCAGTTTCCTGGGTTACATCTTATCACCTGTAGCAGATCTGATCCTACGTTTTGAATGGCCTCCGACCTCTTGCCGATCTTCTCGTAGTCTTTTGTGGTCAGGCAACAAAATGTTAGGTTTTTGAATGTTCTGGACCGGCCTCCCCCCACCTGGAGAATCTCGAAGATTACGTTGATGGCCTTGTGATGTGCTTTGAGTATCTGGTTGACATCCCTAAGACCTGCCGCTATCTGTTGAGACGTGTTTACTGCTTTATTCGTCCGCAACAAGTGACAGGTCGAGCTTTGAATTTTGTATAGCCCTGTTGATCCTAAAATCGGGCCGAGGCAAGTAATATTAGCATTCACCAGGACGAGGAATGGTGCCTCGCTCATATTACCCGGTAAAAAGACATCAGGTGACATGGGGGCAAAAAATTTTACAAGGGTTGGGGGTATTTTGTCTGGTGGTAGGTATGCAGCAGCCAGCAAGCATAGCGCGCTAGAGCAGGAAACGTTTCAGGTGGGGAGAATTATAGTACCGTTCGTCCATCTTGTACCTGAGTGTCTAAACAAGTCTTCGGGTATAATCCACTCCCTGTTTCCTTCATCATCCCCGCAGCTAAATCTTCCCATACCTCTGCCTATATTTATTGTATTATAACTTTCATAGGTGGCAGAGGGGTCTGATGTAATCTTTCTCTCCCATTTCTGAGCCTTCTGAGTGACTATCTCTAGGTACCCTGTGAAATTCACATGATGGGAGCGGTATGTCACATTAACATATGACCCATATGGTGACCATGATTCCCCATACACTGTCCCACTAGGCAGTATTGTGAGATTTGCTGCTCTTCGTGCCATTAATTTGCATAAAGCGTTATCTGTTAGCGGAGCCGCAAAACTTACAAAAGCAAAGCATGTTAGTGGATTGTGTGGAAGGAGCGTTTGTAGAAGAATTGTTTGAAAGCAGGAACTGAGAGGAAAACTAGGGCCTCACACAGCTCTGGCATTACAGAGGCCTGCTTGGGGTGCTACACAGTTGCCACTTCTAGGATGGTTGGTATGCACGGACTCTGCTCCTCCACGGTTCCCTGGGCAACGCAATCTGCCCTCCTCGCAGCTGCGACAGGGAGTAACGGAGGATGGAGCGGGGTGAAGGCTCCGCGGCCAAACTCTGTTGCACTCCCTGTGCTGGGCTGCTGATAAGCTGCACAGTGGCTGTCTAATGGGAGATATACAATAACATGTCCGGTGCTGAGCCAGCAAAGGTGGCAAATGATGAACTTTGCTTAAACTTTGCTCATTATAATGTGAAAACCGTACCTCCATCTCAGAAGTTACCCGCCTCCGAGGTACGACCACCCCTCACTGAGCATGCGCTTTAGATTTTCGGTTGACTGTACCTTTAAATGAAAGCGAGAAACTTTTCCACCAATCAACAACAAGGTTAAGTATGACTTTAGTCACTCAAGCTCCACCTGAATGTAAAGAAAAGTATAAAAGGTGAACTAAGGATGAAAAGTCTGGAGGGAAGAATTTATCGTAACTCCTGGGTCAGTTGAGAGGCTGAGCCCCCTTCCCTCCCCTTGCGCCAGGACGCTGCCTGAGGAGACTCGAGACTGGACGTCTTCTCCCATTTTCTGGGGTGAGTGATGATTGCACATTTGTACATCAGAGCTAGCTAAAAACCCCATGCTCTAGTAGAGAATTTCCTGTACTAACATCCGAAACCTGCTTTGTAAATGCTGCACTTGAATAAATCATACTGTTTGTGAACTCGACTATTTGTTTGGGGGGAGGCAATCGGACCTACAGTTGACAGACTGTTCGTGAATCCGATACCTTTTTTGATACCTCCTTCCCCCCCCCCCCCCACCACCATTACCACTACGGCTTTCAAACTGCAACATTTTCAACACAGGTTGAGATCAGGACTTTCCCCTTTTTCCACCCCGGTGGGGAGGCAATAATGGGATGCGCCTCTCGCCCTCGCCCATTGTCGGGCCTAGGATTCTGTGTTTCCTGGTCGACTCCATACAACCTGTATCAGCAGGATAACGCAAAGAGACCCTTTCCTCGTCTTGCCATGTCGATCGTTTGTTTTGCTATTCTCCAATATTTCCTTTTCAACCGGACAAGGTGCTTTCTTAGTAGGTCGGGGTCCAGTCGAATCCTCCATCACTGAGGTGTATGGGTTGTGAGGTCGTCCCACCATCTGTTCCTGTAGGGGGAAGCTCATAGTTGCCATGAGTTTTGAGGTTCGGTCTTATCCACCTTGTGGATACCCGTTTCACTACCTCCTGCTGTCTTACGGCCGCGTAGCCCCTTCCCTGGGTTACCAAGTTCCACCCAGACTCCCATATCCCTTTCTCTGGGAACCTGACCAGAACTGGGGGCCCATCCTCTATAGCTGCGACCGCCCAATGCTTATCCACTGGTGCCTTGTTCTCATTTCCACGAATGAAATGATTCAGCGAATATAGCGCTCGCATCAAAATTTCTGGTTGCTTCATACTGGGAATTCTTTGGGTATGACCTTCCCCCTCCCCAAGGATCTTGATTTTTTTGTTTGAGGGTTTGATTTGCTCTCTCTACAATTGCCTGTCCTTGGCTATTGTGGGGAATTCCGTGCTGCAGTTGAATTCCCCATTTGTCAGCCCAGTCTTGCGTAGATTGGGCTGTGAAGCAGGAGCCGTTATCTGTTTTGATTATTCGCGGAACGCCTAACCATGCTATAGCCGTTATCCAATGCTGGTGAGCTGCACGCGCAGTAACCCTCTGGTGTTGTGTGGCTATGATCAGTCCACTGCATGTATCCACTGTAACTGCTAACCAGGGTCGTGGTTTGAATAAAGGGCATAATGTGAAGTCTGACTGCCAGATTTGATTTGCCTTTAGGCCACGGGGATTCACCCCAGCACCCCATAGAGTCGATCGTTGGCAATACGGGCAAGTGGCTACCACATCCCTGGCTGCTGCAAGGGGAATGTTGCAATGCTTTGTGAGGGCTCTCGCTCCTATGTGGAGGTGCTCGTGTATAGCACGAGCTTGTGTTATTGTCCATACACCCTTGGCTGCTGCATCAGCTTTATTGTTGCCTTCCTGATAATATCCCTGTATACTGGCATGACTTCTCACATGGACTATGGAGGCTGTGGTGCTGCGCTGTTGCAGCGCCTCCTCCAGCATGATGGCTATTGGCGTGCCCGCCCATACATTCTCCTGTGTGCACTGATATGATGTATTGAGTAGGCTATATGGATTCAGCTCTGTCCAGTTGCTTTGAGGAATACCTAACACCAGTGCATCAATTGATCCGCTGTCCCACAAAGCCAACAACTCTTAATTTGGGTATAATTAACAATACGCCTAAGTAGCATAACATATCCATTAGTGTTAAAAGTAGCATCAGCTTCTATAATAGCGTTAAAAGTAATATTACCTCCTAAAAGCCACAATATACAGCTAATAATAACAGTAACACTTCTTCCTCCCATGTTGTTGTTCTGCAGGCTCACACTTTCCACAGCCAGGGTACCAGCTGCCTGCCTGCTACGTTTGATGTATGCGAGTTTGCTTCCAGCCAAGGTCTCACCCATTTTTGCTGGCACCCATCTGGTTCCAGTATCTGTAACAACACAAGCATACCCTTTTCCCCAGGTTATTAAGCCCAAGGGTCCCATCCAGTTTCCCGTGTTCCAGTCTCTCAGCATCACCTTACACGGACCCGACTTTACTTCTGTCAGGCCTCCCTTTAGCCCAGCCCTGTGTTTGACCATCAGAGGGACTAGGCTATCCTGGGGCAATCTCAAAATTTTAAAACATATTCTGCTCTTGCCAATTTTTCGTTTTTCGTAGCTGGCGTTTCAGCGTTTGGTTCATATGTTCCACTATGTCATGGTCCTCAGGATGTAATAGTATGGTGAAAAAACAATCTTTTAAATCGATTATTAAGATGTCCGAATCATTTTGAAAGGTTCTCAATTTCCATTTCTATTTATGTTTGCATAGCTTCAATTTGGTTTCCTCCCCAGAAATTGCTTGGGATTTCTGTATATTAAGGAGGCGCCCGCTCCAGTAGCATTGAGGCTTTTACAATTTGTAAGGACTGTTGCAGGTCCTTCCGTGTCAGTTGCACTGGAGCTTGGCCGTCGCTTCATTCTTGTTTCCCATGCTGAAGTACTTCCCTAGTCTCTTTCCAAGGATACAAGTCAGAGTACGGCTCCCAGTCCTCCATCGGTGGGGTGGGTGGGCGGGGGAGGTGGGGGGGGACGCCGTAGTCTGAGTTATTCCTGACTTTCCCACTTTCAAATTCTGGACTTTCTTGTTGTGCTTATTTAGCCCTCTCTGCTGATATTACACAATAAAGATCTAAAAACCACAGATACAAACAGCACAAACACAATTTCCATCCAGTGGCACGACCTCACGTAGCTGTGCACTCCACTAGTGAGTTCCACTGTCTCAATTGCCTAATCCCATCCTCGCTGCCAATTAGGTTGCGAATGGGTTTGGGATTCGGCAATAATCACACAGAACAAAGTGGCTATGGCTATTCAGGTGAAAGCACGTTAAAGAAGCAAAGTATGCCTAATTACTCGTGAGGTAATACTTGTTGGCAGGACACTGAGACTGAACATTCTCTTGAGTTGGCAGATGAGAGGGTTGCTGACAGGCTCCCAACTCAGCGGGCGTCCCCGCAGAGACAACGTGGGTCTCAGTGTTAGGAGTCTCACCCCTCCTTTCTCTCTGCACTGTCTGTTTATGCCCGGTGCATCCTGCCACGTAGGGCCAGTACGTGCCAGCAGGCAGACCGGGGGGCGGACAAACTCCGCCTTCAGTCACATAATCTTCCCTCCTGGGTGCGCAGGTGCGCATACCAGTAAATTGTCCCAGTCGTCAGTCTGAGGGTCTTGCCTTTCTCATCTCCCTCCCTTTCGGGTGTTTGACCTTCAAGCTAATTTAGAGGATGTTTGCAGTTAAGTTGGCTACAAGCCCGGTCGAGCAGCCGCCTTCAGCTGCTTTTGGAGGAGGTCGGCTCTGAGCCTGGCTGGGCAGCCGCCTCCGCACTCCTTATCGCTCAGCCTGGGCAGGCAAACATCTTCTTTCTCAGGGTCTTGGATCCTATTTTGCACAATAGTTTTATGACTCTACAGATCATACAAATTTCCACCTTTCAACCATGCCTCGTGTCGGCATCAATATACAAAGGATACAACACATAATAGAGATGAACATAGCAAATAGAAATAATAGCCCTAATAACGGTTTCCGTCCTCACTTAAAGCATTACAGTTCTTCAACCCCACTTTTAAAGACAGATCAAATTCCTCTGCACCTCCCTCCTGGCTTTCATCAAGCCTTCAGCAACATAAGTTTCCTTGATCTCATTCGCCTTCTCTTCCCCAGCCCCCCTTTCTCCTTTTTTCAAGGCAATCTAACAAGCGGAAGCAGGGGCACAGACAGTGTAGGCGCCGCAGGTGCAGGCACAGAGGCAGGCACGGGCGGGGGGGTTAGCGATGGATCTCCAAACACCAGCGGTTTTCAGTGGCGTGGCGGTCCCGGTCCTGAAGTGCTTGCAAAGGCTGCCGTGGCTCCGATGGCCACTTTGCTTTTGGCTTTCACATCGGGTTTGAATACTAGGTGGGGCTCGGCTTTGAACCCATTCTCTCTGCACCAGATCGAAAGCTTGCAGAGGGTCTGTTCATCAGCCTCTGTCTGCACTCCCACTGCTTTGCTCTTCCCGAGCGCCTCCCATGCTGCCCTCCAAGTCTCCCTCTCCTCCCTTGCTCTCTGGAGGACCTGCCGTATCACTCCCCATGTCTTTAGATCTTTCGCACTCCCTTTAGACATACCATATTCCGTTAACGCGGTGGTACATCTCTGCCAGTGCTGGGGGAATAAAACTTCCCCGGCACTGTTAACCGCCCCTTCTTCAAGGAGCCGCTCAGCAGCTCTTAACTGCGTTCGATTTCATAGAAATCCCCATTCACGAGCACACGATAATACGACCTTGATTATCGCTTCCATGATCCGCGGATCCCTCGACCGCCTGCGGTCCGCCGCCTCGGAGTATCACGTCGGGGTCACCACTTGTTGCCTGACATTGGCAATCGACTCGGTCCGCCGAGGCGGCCAGGCACGTCCAACCTGTGCCCGGGCCAGAGAGCACAGACACCAATATGAGGATGCTGCAAATGGCGTTTAATATACGCAGGCTGGATCTTATAAAGGTAGCAAAGGTGGAAGCATGCCTATATAGCCAATAAGCGTTGCTCTTTACCTAATATGGCATATGCCTTAGTTCCCTATTCTTCCCGTACATCGCGAGATCTTCCGAGCGCCGTACCCTACACCTACATAATCAATTTGCCAGGTGCTCCATAAGACCTTGTTTCTTTGAATGTGCTGAGAGGGAGCTTGATTAGGATGATTCATTTTCAGTCGGAGTTGGCATTGAGGGCAAGCTGATATGATTTCACTAACTAATGCTACTGACACAGGCCATCCCCGTACCACATATTCGTGATATAGGTCATTTTTCCCCGAATGTCCCCTTTTTACATGCAACCATTCGATTAGCCTTTGCCACTCATCTCCTTCAGCAGCTACTATTTGCACTTGTGCTAACCTATCAACTTCCTCATTCCGCTTTGTTGCTGGTGCACTAGTTTTTGCATGTGCCTTTAGCCATCCTATTTCTAAAGGTCGGTGTCTGCTTACTTCCAAAGGTCTCTGCCAGTCACTTGTCCTCCACACTGGTGCACGATTTACCTCCCAATTATTTGTTTCCCATTGACATATCCATTCTGTTGCTCCCTTAAATGTGGCATAGGAACCAGTATAAATTACCTCAGCTCCATTTTCCACAACAGGGCTCGGAGTTCCCTGACCTGGGCGCTACCGTCACCCTCCTCAGTTACTGACCGTCCTGAGCTTATTTCCAGGGCTGCTGCCTTATAATTCCACCCAGTGCTTGTTCTTCGGCCAGAGGCATCAGTAAACCATACTCCATCCTTTTTAGAGGATATAGTGAATTCTGGAGCTATCTTAGTAGGTGAAGGCTTATAAGGAAGACATAATGTTGTAATGTCTGAGCTTACTGGCTGTTGTAATTTGGAGGTCTGAGTTGGTCCTTCTTTTAGTGCTAGCAAGTGGCTTATTCCTTCTAGACAGGCATACAATTTGCAGATCATTCCCTTCTGTGGGACACCTTCAGGAGGGGGGGGCGCCTTTAAGGATAGGGCTTAACAGTGGAAAAGGCCCCTGAACAATGATACCCTGTGAGGTTCGTAGTTTTTCTGCCTCTTTCACTGCACGAACTAAGGAGAGGCGTCCCTTTTCCCACTCAGAATAACGCTGCTCTGTCTCTTTAAAGGAGGTAGATGAGAAAAGCAGGGGTCGTGAAGGACCTGAAGCTTCTTTTTGAAAGATGCCGCAATAGGAGGCATGTTCAGAGAAACCCCATTCAGCCCGAAAAGGGTCCACTGGATTTAGGGGGCCTAGGCTCTGATTGATAACTAATTCATCCTTTAGGGTTCTAATAGCTTCTGCATGGATCGGAGTCCAATCCCACGGTTTGTTCTTTCTCAGCAAATCATACAGAGGACGGGCAATTACAGAGAACCCAGGAACATGTTTCCTCCAATATCCTAGTGTTCCCATTAGTTGTTGTAGTTCCTTCTTGTTTTGGGGTAGGCGTCCCTTTTCAATCTCTGTTAATGTATCATCGGGCACAGCTACAGCTCCTGATACCCACAAAGCTCCCAGGAATTTAACTTCTTGTGCTGGACCTTGACATTTGGATGGTGGTACCTCCATGTCATGGTTTGTTAATAGTTGCCAAACAGTTTGAGCAGTTTCTCATACACACTCTTTGTTGTTCCCACCTATTAGTTTATCATCTATATATTGATAAATGCATATTCCAGGGGGTTTCTTTACCGTGGCTAGAAGTTTTGCGAGCACATTATGTGCAATTGTACACCATCCCATGTAAATGCAAACTGTGGCTTATCTTTATCTTCTAAGGGTACCATAAAGAACATATCTTTGATATCTAGGGTGGCCATCCAGGGATGTGCAGCTGATCGTATAGCCGTGACAATCTCAGCTATGCTAGGGACTGCCGCTGTTAGTGGGCCGGTGTTATGATTAAGTTTTCATTCCCCACTTGCCATCCGTCTTCTTGACGGGCCACACAGGGGAGTTATACGGAGAGTGTGTTCGGCCAATTATGCCTCGCTTTTCAAAGTCCACAATTACCTCAGTTATTCCCTTCTTTGCAGCTGCAGGCAAAAGGTACTGGGGAACATTGGTCACATGAGATGGGGGCAGGGCATGGGTTACTTCCAGCACTCCTACCGTTATGCTTTCCTGCTCCTTTCCTCCAAAATTCCAAACACTACCATTAGGCAGATACCATCGCTTTCCTCTAAGCACATCATATCCTAGAATGTTCCCTGGGTGTGAACTTAGTACCACATCCACAGCTGTCATCCTCTTTTCCCCAGGAAACCATAATTGTGTCTTAGCAAGTGGGCATTTTTCTTTAGCACCTATAACTCCACTAATCACAATAAATTTTTGAGAAGGTTTAATTCCTAATGATTCTGCTTGCAACTTGTTCAGAACACTAAACTGTGCTCCAGTATCAATCAAAAATTCTAGACTAAGTTTTTTTGGACCAACAGGAATTGATATATAGGGTTCTTTGTTTTTGGACCATTGAAAAATATTGGGCAGCCCGAATCCCAATCCGCATTGTTTAGTTTTTTGATCTCCTAAACTCTTCACTTAGAGGCACAAAGGGATTGTTTGTTCTGTCAGAGGTGGGGAAAGAGGGGGAGTTCTTGTCTTGTTTGCTTGGAGGAGGAGATTCAGTTGCTCTGCGTTCCAGGATTTCAACCAATTTTCTGATGCAGCTAGTGGATTGCCCCTGCAGCATAGCACGGGGCACTCCTAAAGCTAATGCTTGTCGTCATAAATTATTGTGCAGAGGGCTGTTAGTTTGATTTACTGAGGCCGGCAGACCCTGAAAGGGTTCCAGTTCATGTTTTGGGTATGGTCGACCCTCCCATTTTCTCGTGTGAAATACCTTCCTACCTCTCCCTAATTGTTCTGATCAAGGTCCGACCATGCCATTTCTCGTCCATAACTCACCATGTCATGTAACAGCTCTGCCCAAGTAGGGACGTGTGCGGGGGCGGGGGGTGTGAGGGTTCTGATCATTATGCTGTCGGGCCCGAATGACCCTTTCCTTTAAATTTTGCATATATATCTTTGCTGTGTCAGGCAGACCCTTAATAAGGGGCCTTAGGTGGACTGGGTCAACCGGAGCCATTAACGGAACATCAAAACGTCCTCGGTCATACATTGCCTGACTACAAGCAGCTTTCTGCATTGCTTCTGATAAGCTAGACAGTCCCCTAACTTTGATTATTAGTGGCTCGCCTCTTTCTCTGGGGTCTATTCCCCCTGCCCAGTAAGCAACTCGAGCAGTAATAGATCGATTATCATCTGGGAACCCCTCATCTAGAAACACTCCTGGTCCCCAGAAGCCTAAAGATTCTTCTCTGTCTAACAATATTCTGTCGCCACCTGAAAGGGAAACTATCCACAAGTATTCGGTTTTGGTTTCCCCAGGCTTTCTTGAAAATTTAGTCTGCAGTTCTCCTAATTCTGAACCTGAATAAGGAGTAGTCCGAACTGTGGTGCGGGGATTCTGACCTCGGGGTCCTTCAGATGTTTCGGTCTTTATCAGCGGCCGGACAGCCACTAGTTCTGAGGATTCTTCTTGTATCTCTTTATCTGGATCTCCCCATATGTGCCCATCCCAGTCCTCAGGCTCAGTGTTAGTAATTAACTTTCTGATTTGCCTCATATTAGGGGGTTGGGGTGCCTGCATCAGCATTGTTTCAGTTCGCTGCTCCAATAACTGGGTACGTCTCTTTTCCTTCTCTAATTCACACTCCAAGTGTTGAATTTCTGAATTCTTACTTTGATAATCTAATTTCAATTTCTCACTTATTTTATAGTCCTTCTGCGCCTGAATTAAGCAATCGCCCAGAATGGCACAAATAACACCCTTGCCTTTGCCGTCCTTAAACCTGGCATGGCATTCCTCCATTCTTTGCAAAACCTTTTCAGGATCTGACCGATTATTTCTGGCCCAATCTTCCCCACCTTCTGAGGGGCCACATTTCTGTCTCCGTAGGAATTCCTTTATTGACATCCTGCCGACTATGCCAATTTTGTGAAATGGTGCAGTTTGAAAGCCGTAGTGGTAGTGGTGGTGGGGGGGAAGGAGATATCAGATGAGTATTGGATTCACAAACAGTCTGTGGACCGTAGGTCTGATTGCCTTCCCAGGAGCGAATCGAGTTCCCAAATAGTGTGATCAACTATAAGCTCGACCCTGGAAATATTGGATTCACGAACAGTCCGCGGACCGTAGGTCCGATCGCCTCCCCCCAAACAAGTAGTCGAGTTCACAAAAAGTATGATTTATTCAAATGCAACATTTACAAAGCAGGTTCTAGATGTCAGTACAGGAAATTCTCTACTACAGTGTGGGGTTTTTAGCTAGCTCTGATGTACAAATGTGCAATCATCACTCACCCCAGAAGATGGGAGAGGGCTCTCAGTCTCGAGTCTCCTCAGGCGGCGCACCAGTCCAAGGGGAAGAAAGGGGGACCAGCCCGTCGACTGACCCAAGAGTTACGATGGATTCTTCCCTCCTCGCTCCTTAGTCTCCTCAGGCAGCGTTCCAACCCAGGAGTTAGGATGGTTTCTTCCTCTCCCCTTTTCATCCTTAGTTCACCTTTTACACTTTTCTTTACATTCAGGTGGAGCTTGAGTGACTAGAGTCATACTTAATATTGTTATTGATTGGGGAAAAAGTTTCTCGCTTTCATTTAAAGGTACAGTCAACCGAAAATCTAGAGCGCATGCTCAGTGAGGGGTGGTCGTACCTCAGAGGCGGGTAACTTTTGGGATGGAGGTATGTTTTTCACATTATAATGAGCAAAGTTCAAGCAAAGTTCATCTGAAAGGAGTGATTTGCTACCTTTGCTGGCTCAGCACCGGCCTTGTTATCGTATATCTCCCATTAGACAACCACTGTGCGGCTTATCAGCAGCCCAGCACAGGGAGTGCAACAGAGTTTGGCCGCGGTGTCTTCACTCCGCTCCATCCTCTGTTACTCCCCTTTGCAGCTGCGAGGAGGGCAGATAGATTGTGCTGCCCAGGGAACCGTGGAGGAGCAGAGTCTGTGCATACCAACCATCCTGGAAGTGGCAACTGTGTAGCACCCCAAGCAAGCTTCCATAATGCCAAAACTTCTGTTAGGCCCTAGTTTTCCTTTCAGTTCCTGCTTTCAAACAATTTTTCCACAAACAATTCTTCCACCGCAACTGCTCTCAATGAATCTAGTATTAGTTTGCTTGCCTCTACCTAAATCTGTAGAAGACCCCCTTCCTATGGGTATCCGTCCCACTGACGTAGCAGGGAGCTTGCTGAGGTTGTGGAGTACACTGGGTACTCTCCTTATAGTGAATCCTTGTTCTCCAAAGAGGGAGCGAATTGCTGTGCAGTTCAGTCGGCCATTTAATTTTTCTACTATTGATCAGACAGTTGGCAATTATTATGAAAAACAATAGTACTGTGTTGGAACCAGGCACAGGACAACTGCACAGGCCTTTATGGGAGCCGAGCCGGATTACAAGACACAATCCCAATATGAGTTTAGATCTTGCTACGTTTATTAGCGGAAGTGCACATATATTTATACCTACAAACATCTGAGGGATATCCAGGTTAGCTACGATTGGTTGCTAGGGAGGTTGCTATGTCCCGGCCACATAGGCTCTTTCCCACCTCTGCAAAGTTGTTTACCTGAAACGGCTAACTACTCTTTCCCACATAGCTCCCCATTCCCAGCCGGCCAAGGACAACTCACTAACACTCCCCAGTACATTATCAGCAAGGCGCAGGTGGTGCAGATTCCCAGCACAGTGCAGATTCCCAGCACAACATTTCTCTACAATTCCCCCTTTTTTTTTTTTTTGCACTAATTAAGCCTTGCTGGTAAGTGAGAATACCTTATGTCTAATACATGCAAAACCAGAATACCTTATGTCTAATACATGCAAAAGCACAGCCAAAACCTACAAGGCATAAACAATAAAACAACTAGTAATATTAGCCACGATTTACTAATACATGCACCCATCCCCAAGTCCGTGTTGGTCTGCAAGGTTTTTCCAGTCAGAGTCCGACGTCCTGGTGAGCAGCGCCCGTTGTCTATTGATCTGTTGATAGGCAGTTCAAGGACTCTCGATCATTTCAACGCCGGGGTTTTACCAACCGCCTGGAGCCGTAAGGTGTCCTCGATCTAAAAGCCATTCCTCTATAAGTCCTCCTTTTTTCTTTTGCAACAACCAGGCTTTATGAGTATGCGAGGATAGCATTCGCCTTAAGCATGCAAAGGCACAGCTGACTAAGCCTAGGATTAAAAGCATAATAATCAAAAGCATCAAACTTGTTTTAAGCAAGGATTTCAGCCACCCGCCAATACCCAATAAATTAGTTAACACATCCAGTCCAAAGAAGCCCACATCTTTCTGTATCTTCTGGGTGTGTTCCATCAGCTGTTGGATTTGCTGGTGGATTGCCTTAGAGTGGTCTTGCAGATCCATACAGCACATTCCTTCAAAGTCTTCACATCCGTGCCCATGGGCTAGCAGCAGGAAATCGATGGCCGCTCTGTTTTGTAGCACTGCATGTTGCACCTGCGATAAATCTAGCGCAAGATTAGAGAGGACCTGACTGGTGACATTTGCTTGTTTAACCACTCAGCAGGACAGGGTATCTAAGACTTTGTGGGCTCGTGCCACTGCCACCCCCGGTATGAAGAAGGATGCAAAAATTACCTCCCACTTGGACCACAGACGGACTTTGTCATTACAGTCCTCCATCTGGGTTATGCTACGCGCCATTCGCCGAGTTCTTCTTTTGACACTGGTGCTATTAGGATGGACCCAGGGCAAAGCCATACTTACTTGGCCTACCGTACATGGACCCCCTATGGGCCTTGATGGAATTCCGGACCAAGCCCGGTTGCCGCATATGAGGAAATATCCTGCAGGCAACGTCCGAGGGGTGACAGGGCTGGATCCCGAATGTGAGGAATTGTGGGACATCTTGGCACACCATTTATTCCAACGACTCCCGTTGCCGATTGGGTACAACCAGGTGGGCGCCTGAGAGCTACTGCGACAATTATTACTATAACGCGAAGCGCAACCCTTCTACGATGCATTAAGATAAAGGCAAGTAGAAGCATTAAGGGAGTCTAATAACTCTATCTCCTGTGGTTCGAGCCCTGCAGGCAGGTTGTGGCTCCAAAGATCGAAACGGTTGATTCCCGTTGCCAAGTTCTCGAGTGCTGTCAATCTTTTCAAAGTTTGGGGATTCCCCAACAATGGCATTGCCTTTACTGCATTCCAGAAATACTTCCACGTGGTCTCGTTCACAGGTACCCCAACTAGACATGTTACAAAGGGGGTACTAGGGGTGGCCAGACTAGCGCAGAAGCGCGTGATATTTAGCTCTCGAGCTAAGGTCACCCAGATGTTCTGTCGAGGATCAAACAACCGTGGATGGTACCCTGGAGCCCCTTCCGTTCCAGAGCCCAGTACCCAGAACATCAGCAACGCTGCTGCCCACCACTGTCCTGCATGTCCCTTTTGACAGGACGCTCCCTCACGTCCGCGACTCCTTTTGCTGGACGAGTCCATCTGCTGGGAACCCATAGCGGACCTGTGGGTGTAGAAACACACATATGCCCTTGACCATTGAATATGACAGTGGCGAGGCCCTCCCAGATCCCTGTTCTAGGGTTAGAATAATTAACCATCATTTCTTTAGTGGGAGTGCCTGCATTAACACAGGTGGCACAGATTACAACAGGTGGATCAACATTGTCCCTGAAGACACAGAGATGATTTAATACAAATAGAACCTTAACCAAACACTCTCTTGGGTCCACTATTGAATTGAACTTTTGCAAATAGTCCTTGAGTGTCCTGTTTGTGCACACCACTATAGCCTGACCAGTTGGAGAGTTTGAGAGCCCGGTGGTATGCCTTACTCCCCAACTCATCAGAAAGCATCGGACAGACTCACTGACACAGGCTGGACCGTTATCCGTCTTGATGTGCTTGGGCGAGCCTATGACTGCAAAACATGTGGTTAGATGCCTGCAGACATGTAGGGCCCTTTCACCAGTCTGCGCTGTGGCCCACACAAACTTGGAGTAGGTGTCTATGGACACGTGGACATACTTGAGGCGTCCAAATTCAGGTACATGTGTGATGTCCATTTGCCACATCTCTAATGCCTTCAGGCCCCCAGGGTTCACACCAATGCCCAGACCTGGCCCATGATGACTACACTGGGGACAGGCCTGCACAATTCCACAGGCATGGGATACAGTTATACCATACATCCAGGTCAGGCCTTTGGCATTAGTGTGGAACCGTTCATGAGCAATTCGGGCGATTTCAAAATGATTCAGTGGCCCATGTTCACGCACCAAGCTCACTAACTGGTCAGCCCGATTGTTACCCTCTCCCAAACCTAGTGTCCATTGATGACTCCGGACGTGGATGACACAGAATGCCGTCAAACACCACCTCACAGCTCTCTTCATTTGTAGAAACAGCTGGAACAATCGCTGGTTACGAGTTTCTTTCAAAAGAGCATCCTCAATTCGCTGTACTACTCCGACGACGTACAGGGAGTCCGATACAATATTCAATGGGGTGTCCTTCCAGTGCATCAGCGCCCATGCGACAGCCGCCAATTCTAAAGTCTGCAATGAGTCACCTTCCACCGCTTGTAGGGTGTGGGCCTTCCATAGGTCCTTCTCCTTCCAGGTGATGGCCGCCCTTCTGGAGGTTTTCTCTGCATCCGTGAATACCGTGAGGCCATCACGCAGAGGTCTTTCTACACACTTTGGTCTTCATACCCACGAATAGCTGGTGAGGAAGTGGCCAAGCTTTCCTGCAGGCCTTTCCGAAGTCACCTCCCCAGGGAACTCCAAAAGCGCTAGCTGCAGCGCAGTGGAGTGCCACAGGGCCCATTCCAGATCCGCCGCCTGCAGGGGAAGGTGGATCACCGCTGGCTCACCCCCCGAGACTGCTAGCACCCGAGTTCTCCCACGGCAGACCATGTGAGCCACTGCTTCCAACCGAGGGGTCACGCTCTTGCGCAGTTGAACTGAGGAGAAAATCCATTCTAAAACTGCAAGGTAGTCTTCTCCCCCTTTTTTCTTTTGCCACTGCATGATGAGGGCAAACACCGAGATTGGGTTGGAGACAACCATGAGGTGCATCGGGAGTTCAGAGCATTCCTTCCATTGCGACATTCTCCTGTGTGCACTGATATGATGTATTGAGTAGGCTATATGGTCCCATCCATTTTCCCGTGTTCCAGTCTCTCAGCATCACCTTACACGGACCCGACTGTACTTCTGTCAGGGCTCCCTTTAGCCCAGCCCTGTGTTTGACCATCAGAGGGACTAGGCCACCCTGCGGTAATCTCAAAATTTAAAACATATACTGCTCTTGCCAATTTTTCATCTTTTGTAGCTGGCATTTCTGCTGTCGAGGGTCACTCTTGCGCCAAGTGCCAGGGCCCTCCCCACAAGCCAGAGCAAACAACACCTCCACACAAAGTGAGGTCAACTCCGCCCTGCTGTTGTCTGTAGCAGGGCTTTATACCAGTGCAGGTGGGCATGCGCTGAGGAGCAGCACTCATTGGCTACAGGCTCCCAGCTGATTGGTTCTCCTCCAGGTGCTTGGTTGCTAGGCGTCGGTCCAGTTCCCCACAAACTCCACTTTCCTATATATTCTTACTAAGGCCCCAACATCTCCCCCTCTTTTTTCCAAAAAAACAAAAATTAGCAATAAGCATTGCAACATTTACAAAAAACAAAGTAACATGGCTGTAATCCTCAGCATTTCCCCTCTTTTTACAAAAAACAAAAATTGGCAATATCACGCATCAAATATTACAAATAAAAACATAGTTGCAAGCATAAATATAACCATTCTGGTTACGCGTAAGTGTAACAATTTCTATAATTCATGGTCCATTAATTGTTTCTGTCCTTTCGCAACCACGGTCGTACCCAGGTCGCTCCGTCTCTTCCAAGTACGCACGCATATCCTCGTCCCCATGTAACTAACTCAACTGGACCTTCCCAGATCTGTTTCTGTGGACAAAAGACTTCCACCTGTACTTTCTTTCCCGAAAGGTCAGCTGAATTTTTTGAAAAATGAGTGAAAATGGGTACGTTGTCATCATTTCTAGGGTTGAGCCAATTCAAAACGTAGCATGCTTTACTTGTTAACTCATAGGGACCCATCTCCCCCTCTTTTTTCAAAACAGACAGTAATTGTTTTAAATTTCGATGGTGTCGCTCGATGATGGCCTGACCACCCGAATTATACGGGATACCCATCTGATGGGTTATTCCCCATTGCTGAAAAAAGTTTTTACAGATGTTGCTCTTATACGCCGGTGCATTATCTGTTTTTATGATGTCCGGTTTTCCTAAAACAGCAATTACCTGAGCCCAGTGTTTGCAGGCTGACTTAGCATTTGTAGAAGTGGCTGGGGTCGCCCAGAGAGCCTTTGAACAGGTATCCACCGTAACATGTAGATATTTTAGTCGGCCAAAGGGAGTGAATTCCGTAACATCTGTTTGCCATATCTGCCTCGGTTGTAGTCCTCTTGGATTGGTACCCATTTCCTGTAAAGGGGTCAGTCTTGCGCAATCCGGACAGGCAGCAATGATAGCACGAGCTGCCGCTCGGGAAATTTTAAATTCACGTTGTAACGCTCGAGCAGATTGATGAAAGAATGAATGAGACGTTGATGCCTGTTGTTCCGCCGAACAAGAAATACCCGCTGCTGACACGGCACTGTCTATGACTGCATTACCTTCTGTTAAAGGGCCCGGTAATGCAGTATGACTACGAATATGCGATACCCAAAAGGCATGCTTTCTTTGTTGAATGATGTTCCACAGCTGGACGAACAAAGCTTGGAGATTATGGTTATTTACATGTCCTATAATTGCCCTATGAATTCTTTGAACGATGCCTACTACATATAGGGAGTCAATAACTATATTCATGGGCCGATCATGAAAAGTTAGAAATGCCCAAATTACCGCTTTTAATTCTAGAACCTGCACGGATGCAGTTTCCCGTCGAATCTGAGTTTTCCAACGATCTGACTCCCGGAAAGCGTACCCATATTTCCCAGTTTTGCTGCTAGCATCTGTGAATACAGTAATTGCGTTTGATAATGGTCTTAAACTCTGGATTTCTCGTTCTTCCAGCTCCAAAGAGGTGTGGAAGAGAGGATGCTTGGGATAATGATTGTCCACTCTAATGCCCTGAATAGCTAGAGCAAATTCTGCACTTTTTAAACACCATTCTTCAACTAACTCCAGAGTCTTTAGAGGCAGGATAATACTATCAGGCTCTCTGCCGGCAATTGTTCGTACGCGTTGCCGGGCTTTCAAAATTCCCATTCCAATTGCTTCATGCCTTTGGGTTAGGGTGCGTCGCAAGTGGCTTGGGAGAAAAACCCATTCCAGTACAAACAGGATTCCTTTTTCATCTATCTGGGCGATAATTATTGCCACCTCCCTTTCCCGATTATAGACCACCAGGGATATTGGTAATCTTTCCTGGAACCTGTAGGCCGCTGTTTCTGCTATCTTTTCCTCGATTCGTTCTAAGGCTGCGACAGCCTTTGGGGTTAAGCTCCGCTTTTCTGCGGGCTCTTTAGCTCCCCTAAGCAGTTGAAGCAACGGCTCCATTTCCACATTTGTAATGCCGCAAAAATTCCTAATCCATTGGATGTCTCCCACCAATTTTCGTACACAGTTAACGGTGTCAATTTTCATCTGCAATTTAAGCTTCTGGGGTCTAATTCTGGCTTCTGTGATGACCATACCCAGATAATTCCAAGGAGCTTGCCTTCGAATCTTTTCAGGGGCAATGACCAGGCCAAATTCCTTTAAACAGTTAATTAGCTCCTCTTCCTGCTCAGCTGGCAAAACTTCAGGGCTTGCTATTAAAATATCATCCATATAGTGGTATGTGATCAAGTCAGGGTGCTTTTCCCTCCAGGGTTTCAGGGCCAAACTCACAAACCATTGACAGATGGTTGGTGAATTTTTCATTCCTTGGGGAAGAACTACCCACTGGTATCGCTCCGATGGGCCTTCCCTGTTAATTGTAGGCACTGTAAATGCAAATTTTTCACTGTCTTCTGGGTCAAGAGGTATATTAAAGAAACAATCTTTTAGATCGATTACTAACAAATTCCATGCCTGTGGGAGCATAACAGGTGAGGGCAACCCTGGTTGTAGAGATCCCATGTTTTCCATGCATGCATTAACGGCTCTGAGATCCTGTAACAACCTCCACTTTCCAGATTTTTTCCTGATGGTGAAAATAGGAGTGTTCCAGGGACTCGTTGACGGCTTAATATGACCCTGATCTAACTGTTCTTTAACTAATTCCCTTAGATGATGCAGCTTTTCCTCCGGTAGCGGCCATTGGTCCACCCATACAGGGTCCTTTGTAATCCATTTTAGCTTTAAAGTAGGGCGGAAGCTGCCCCCAATGGCCGCTAGGGAAAATGTGACTGCAAAGTGACACCCCACTGGGCTAAAACATCCCTGCCCAGCAACCACAGTGAGGTACACATCACATACGGTTTTACCTTGGCCCTGTTTCCTTCGTCATCTATAACAGTCACGAAATATTGACTAACCTGCGTAGGAGATTGCCCCCCGATCCCTGTCACAGGGGTATCAATCTCCTGCAGATCCCACTGTGGTGGCCATGCGAATTTAGGGATGATAGTAATGTCAGAACCGGTATCAAGCATCATGGCCACATCGGTAAGACGAGTGCCGTCTGGTCCTTCCATGCTCACAATTTTTGTCGGCCGCTGAGCAGTTATTTTTTCGCAAAAAGCAACCTGAGGGGGTCCGGAAGATCCAAAGCCCTTATTTCCCCGTCGGGTCTGTCCAGGATTGGGGATTGCAGCTCGAAAAGGTATCAGTTGAGCTATCCTGCTCAATGCCGGAATAGTGATGGGAGGATTAAATATTTTCACCATTATGCCAATATCGCCGGAATAATCAGCGTCAATGCACCCTGGTAACACAAAAATACCCATTTTTGAGGCTGATGAACGGCCAATTATCAGAGCGGATAGGCCCTTCCCCAAAGGACCAGTGCATGTTGATTCTAAAATATGCACGTCAGAATCTCTAATCACTGTGGATTTTGCCACAGAGAGGTCGACTCCTGCACTTCCTCGGGTTGCAGCGGAGAGTTCATGGAGGCAGCCATTGTCTGGGGATACTTGTTCGCCGCGTCCCTCACAACGCGGCGGCTCCCGTTTCCCTGTATCGGCATGCCGTTCTTGCGGAACCGTGACCGGCACTCCGCTGCCTTATGCCCGAACCTTTGACATCTCGTACAGGTCCCATTAAATCCTCTCGGGCCCATACCTTCCATCCTGAATCTGTTAGGACACTTCCTCCTCATGTGTCCTAATCGACCACATAGGAAACATGTTCCATGAAATCTCTTGTCTTCCTTTCTAGACATTCTTTCTCCTTTAATTGCTGCGGCCAAAGCCGCACCATGTATTTTTGCTTTTTGTTCTTCCTCCATCATTGGCGCTCGGGCACAGGTCTCTATCATTTGGACAATTGAAGCTCCTGGTGGCAAAGTAGCTAACAGTTGCTTGCAAGTTTGGTTTGCGTTTTGAACTGCTAGATCTTTTGTCAATATTGCTTTCATTTCCGCAGGCACATTAGGTGCCATATCCAGGGCTTCCTTCAGTCGATCAAAGTTGAAAAAAGACTCATTCGGCTTTTGTGTTATTTTTGTGTATGGTAACGGTGGCGTTCCTATTTGTGGTAGTGCAAGAAAAGTGGCTAGCGCTGCATTTTTTGATTGCTGTAGTATCCGAGGGTGGAGCGCTGCCTGGGCCTCGGTTGCCCGGTAACGCCCATTGCCCATCAGTTGATCAAGGGTGGCAACCCTTAATGGATCATCCATACTGCGATTTAGATTCTCCAACTGTTTTTCCTCTAATCTTTCCTGCCATTTTGCTAACCAAAGCATGTAAGCGGTAGAGGAAAGCAGGAGCTCCATTATCGCTCTGCTATCCGCAGGTACCATATGGGAATATTTAAACAGGGCAGAGACCTGATTTCTCACCAACTTATTGTCGTGCCCATACTGCATTACTGTTTTTTGTATGCCTTGAACCAATTTCCAATCGAGAGGTTCCCACCTGGGGCCCTGGGCTCCCGTTACTACAGGAGCTGCTAGTGGTGTTAGTACAAATTCTCCTTGTAACTGAGCATTCTCTATGAGTCCTTTATACCGTGCTCCCGCATTAAATGTTGGATCAACAGGTGGCATTCCCTCATCATTACTTCCACCTGCAGTGGAAGTGGCTGGGAGCTCCGGCAACAATCCTTCTTCAGCTGGGTCACTTCCTCCAGCTGCTTTCTTTTGAATCTTAGGAGCATCTTTTCATGCCTCCCACTGCTCTAATTGTTTGTCTACATTTTCCAACCCTTCCACTATAGCCCTGTGGGCAGCCTTATAGGCTGCCTTCACATCTCTGGCCTTGGACCCACCGTCTAATCGCCGCATTTGTTCTAATAATTCTGTCATTCTCTCTGCCTGTCCCCGAAGTTCTTGTCGCATTTTTTGAACCACGGCATTATCATCGTCCGATCCATCTGGGATCGGTACTTTAACTGGGTCCACTTCCATTTCGGGCGCTGTGGGGGTTGGTCGCTTTTCCCCCTCCCATTCGGGCGCTGTGGGAGGTGGTCGCTTCTCCCATTCGGGTGCTGTGGGGGGTGGTCGCTCCTCCCCCTCCCATGGGGGGAGATACTCATCCACTCCCCCCCATACTTCTTGTTCGGCCAAAGTTACCAGACATGCCTGTTTAGGTGAGGTTACCTTTCTCTTATTATCTATTTTCTTACACTGAATTGGCTCAGTATTGTTGGTACATTCAGAACTTTCAGACCCATTTTCCTTTTCTTCTCCATGGAGCGCTTCCCAAAACGCAATAGCAACTAACCGCTCAAACATAGGCCATATTAGACAAAATGTCTTTGTGAGGCGCCACGCTTCCTCCGAGCCTAATTGTACACCGTCCCATAGTTCTTTTCCTACTCGCTCCCATGATTCAAATTTATACGCTTGGGAAGCTTCTTCTATGATTTTTCTCTTCTTACAAAATAGTAATAAATCAGTTAGCTTGGTTTGAGACCTCAATCTTAGTTTTTTGAGCAAGCCTTACGAAGCGTTCAACAGTATCATGTTCCATTGCTGTTGCAGCAACTTCCACTCTAGATGCGCCAATTCCCATTCTGACTCACCAGGTCGTGATCACAATCCGCTTTTCTCCAGTAAGATCCCTCGCGTTCTCGCACGATCACGTCAGGGTCACCAGATGTCGAGGGTCACTCTCGCACCAAGTGCCAGGGCCCTCCCCACAAGCCAGAGCAAACAACACCTCCACACAAAGTGAGGTCAACTCCACTCTGCTGTTGTCTGTAGCAGGGCTTTATACCGGTGCAGGTGGGCATGTGCTGAGGAGCAGCACTCATTGGCTACAGGCTCCCAGCTGATTGGTTCTCCTCCAGGTGTTCGGTTGCTAGGCGTCGGTCCAGTTCCCCACAAACTCCACTTTCCTATATATTCTTACTAAGGCCCCAACATTCTGCGTTTGGTTCATATGTTCCACTATGTCATGGTCCTCAGGATGCGATGGTATGGTGAAAAAACAATCTTTTAAATCAATTATTAAGTATTCCCCTAAGCTCTGTCCAAGGATATAAGTCAGAGTACGGCTCCCAGTCCTCCATCGGTGGAGGGGGTGGGTGGGGGAGGTGGGGGAGGACGCTGTAGTCTGAGTTATTCCTGGCTTTCCCGTTTTCAAATTCTGCACTTTCTTGTTGTGCTTATTTAGCCCTCTCTGCTGATATATATTACACAATAAAGATCTAAAGACCACAGACACACACAGCACAAACACACTTTCTGTCCAGTGGCACGACCTCACGTAGCTGTGCACTCCACTAGTGAGTTCCACTGGTTATCGGCAGGACACTGAGATTGAACATTCTCTCAAGTTGGCAGATTAGAGGGTTTCTGACAGGCTCCTAACTCGGCGGGCGTCCCCGCAGAGACAACGTGGGTCTCAGTGTTAGGAGTCTCACCCCTCCTCTCTCTGCACTGTCTGTTTAAGCCCGGTGCATCCTGCCACCTAGGGCCAGTACGTGCCAGCAGGCAGACCAGGGGGCGGACAAACTCCGCCTTCAGTCACATAACCTTCCCTCCTGGTTGCGCAGCTGCGCATACCAGTATGTGGTCCCAGCCGTCAGTCCGAGGGTCTTGCCTTTCTCATCTCCCTCCCTTTCGGGTGTTTGACCTTCAAATTAATTTAGAGGATGTTTGCCGTTAAGTTGGCTACAAGCCTGGTCGAGCAGCCGCCTTCAACTGCTTTTCTGAGGAGGTCGGCTGTTAACCTGGCTGAGCAGCCGCCTCTGCGCTCCTTATCGCTCAGCCTGGGCAGGCAAACATCTTCTTTCTCAAGATCTTGGATTCTATTTCGCACAACAGTTTTATGACTCTACGGATCATACAAATTTCCAGTTTTCGACCATACCTCGTGTCAGCATCAATATACAAAGGATACAACACATAATAGAGATGAACATAGCAAATAGAAACAATAGCTCTAATAACGGTTTCCGTCCTCACTTAAAGCATTACAGTTCTACAACCCCCACTCTTAAAAGATGAATCAAATTCCTCTGCACCTCCCTCCTGGCTTTCATCAAGACCTCAGCAACATAAGTCTCCTTGATCTCATTCGCCTTTTATTCGCCCCTTTTTTTTTTTTTTTTTTTTGAGGTTATCTAACAAGTCCTGGACCCAGCCAGGCCGTTCTTCAGGCGCGACAGGGCAAGGTCCAGAAGTGGGGGCACAGACGGTGTAGGCACCGCAAGTGCAGGCACCGGGGCAGGCACGGGCGGGGGGGTTGGCGATGGATCTCCAAACACCAGCGGTTTTCGGTGGCGTGGCGGTCCCGGTCCTGAAGTGCTCGCAAAGGCGGACATGACTCCGGCGGCCACTTTGCTTTTGGCTTTCACATCGGATTTGAATACTAGGTGGGGCTCGGCTTTGAACCCATTCTCTCTGCACCAGATCAAAAGCTTGCAGAGGGTTTGTTCATCAGTAGCTTGCTCCAGGGATTGCACGAGCCTATTCACAAAATTTCCGTAGGACTTCTGCAATCCCTGCTTCACCATCGTAAATGATGGGGCCTTTCGTTCTGACGGCACTAAAAACAGTGCCTGCTTCCGCGAAGCATTATACATGGGCATCGAGTAGGTTAGCTGAGTCGCGAGGTCATCATAGAGATCCCGTCCCATAAGCATCTGCACAGTCACACCACACAACGGATCTCCCGAGATGTTACGTGCGTTCACCACCTTTTGGATTTGTTTCTCCCACTCCCGTTCCCATAACAGATATTGCGCGGGAGTGAGGAGGACCTTCGCTATCATTACTTCTCGCCACGTACAACCCAAGTCCTTAGCCGTTTTACTACCCCCAATGGTGGCATCGCAGAGAGAGTCCCCTATCTCCTGCCACTCAGTGGTACTATACATAAGTTCCAGAGTTTGCAGATGTCCCATCTCTTGTGCCCATCGTAACAACTCAGAGTTTCTTCGTACTCACAGCCACCTCTCGCTTGGCGAGAATATGCAATAGCAGCTGTGTTGCCGCCCCCCAGTCCATGGTTAAGGCGGTCTTCGCGGAGGGGCCCCGACGGCTCAACCGCCCCCGCCCCTGGACCCTGTGCCCAGCACCCGGTCCCGGCGGTGTGGGTACCTCACACCGGACGCCGCTTCCCAGCTCCTCAATCCTCCGTCACGCCGTAGTGACCCTGGATTTTCCGCGATCCTCCGTCAAGCCGTGGTGACCCGGGATCTTCCGCCTGCGGATCTTCCCCCGTCAGCCGTGGCTATCCAGGATCTCCGACCTGCCACAGCACCTTCCTGCCGCCAGGTCCCGACGACCCTGCCGTTGGGTCCCCTGTCGTCAGGTCCCAACGTCCCTGCCATTGGGTCCCTGTTCGGGCGCCAGATGTTGGAACCAGGCACAGGACAAATGCACAGGCCTTTATGGGAGCCGAGCCGGATTACAAGACACAATCCCAATATGAGTTTAGACCTTGCTACGTTTATTAGCGGAAGTGCGCATATATTTATACCTACAAGCATCTGAGGGATATCCAGGTTAGCTACGATTGGTTGCTAGGGAGGTTGCTATGTCCCGGCCGCATAGGCTCTTTCCCACCTCTGCAAAGTTGTTTACCCGAAACGGCTAACTACTCTTTCCCACTTAGCTCCCCATTCCCAGCCAGCCAAGGACAACTCACTAACACTCCCCAGTACATTATCAGTAAGGCGCAGGTGGTGCAGATTCCCAGCACAGTGCAGATTCCCAGCACAGTGCAGATTCTCAGCACAGCGCAGATTCTCAGCACAGCATTTCTCTACAGTACTGCAACTCTTCCCTGTAAGTGGATTTTATGGGGAGCAACTGACCCTCTGCAATATAGTCAACCTATAAATGCATCCTGGTGTATACAGTGACAGAGAGGGCAAGATTGTCTCCCCCCAACATAATCATAACTTAAATTGCTCTTGGTTTGGGGAATTTCAGGACTTCACGGATTTTACACCATTCAGCCCAGGATTTTCTTCTTTTGGTTCAGTATCAAACAAGTCAGCGTTGTGGTATTGCCAAAATGTCATAAATTGCTCCAATTGGGAACAACACAATTGGGTCAGACACTATTGGCCAGTTTACATTTCCCTAAAAATAGGCTGTCTGTGCCATAATCACAGCATAAAATATAAATCAGTAAGTGAAGACTTTGTGCCTCATAATGATTGCCGTATAGCTTCTGGTGACGCTCTGGCTGGTTTGATCTGGGCCTGCAGTGATGGCAATATGTATACCTCCTTATGGGCTGGATTACCTGAACTCCAGTGTACCTTGGGCCTTCCAACATTGTGCCCCATGTGGAGGAGGACTCCTCTCCAACCTCACTGAATGGCTTGAGCAAAACGGGCAAAAATAGAACTGTCAGGACATGTAGAGGGGTGGCAGGACCCAGGAGCAGCCACTCGCATAGCCTGGGGAATGGAGGGGTTTTTTTTGGATTTGGTCGTGCTACTGTGCAAATGCAATTATGGTTAAGTAAGCTAGCCTATAAAGTAGAAAAAATAGCTAATGCCACTGATACTAGTATACAGTTGCTCAATCGTCAATTACAAGCCACATCAAAAATGATTCTTCAGAACCGGATGGCACTGGATTTGATGCTGTTACACCAAAATGAACTTTGTGGCTACCTAAACCTCTCCAGTACCGACTGCTGCATTTATATCCCTAATGTTACACAGGACCTCGATATCCAATTCGAGAAGATACGACAGGTGGCGAAAGTCACCCATGAACTCCGGGAATCAATGAACACTACCTGGCTGGCGAAGGTGTTTAGTTGGTTTGGATTTGGTGTCACTGGTTGGATCCAAAGTTTAATAGAATATGTGGTGATGTTCATTGTGATGATAATTATCCTAAGTATAGCAATATCCTTTGTAAAATCTACTATAATGAAAGCTATTAACGTAAAGATGATTCAGTTCACCGCTTATACTCCTTTACAGGCGGATGACCCAATTGATGTCCCGAGTACTAAGACTCTAATTTGAGACTCAATTTCAATATACAATGGTAAATGGAACCACAGGGTGGATACAAAGTTTGTTATAATCATTACTTACTATTTTAACTGCAATAATTTCTGTATATATTCTTGTAGAACTAGACTCCCTGCCTTTTCTGTAACTCCCCCCGTCTAATGTACCAACGTGCAATCACTCGCTTAACTGCATCATGTTTAGGCCATGTAATATTAACACTTAAACGACTTCATGTGACCCATGAATATGCAAACATGAATATAGTCCTACTAGAGGAAAATGCCACACCAAGAAGCAATAAGATCCCATTTCCACAGGGACACCACTTCACAACCATTTCCAGAAAGAAGTGATAGATCTGCCCATGTCACGAACTTCCAGCAACTCTTTCATGAGAAGTTATATGATTTATAAAGAATTTAATCCTGAGCTACCTAGCCATTATTCTTCATCAGTTCGTCTTCAGTCAGCCTGGAGATTATTTCATTTTCCACACATTTGCTCTTGAACACAAGCCAAACCACCTGGACTGCTGTTGTTTTTGTTTTAATATGTTTCAATTTTCAGGGCCTGCTGTTTATTTACTTTAGGAGTGGTTTATCCATGACCTAGTTGCACAAATGGCCTTAAAGATGGGTAGAAATACCAGTCCCACATTAGACAGTTTTCACCTTCAGATTGAGGTAGACTGGCCTTACTGTAAATGTGAACCAGGAGATAAGAAATCAGCAACAGAGGCAGTGTATAAGTATATATAAGTGTATAAATATATTTAAGAATGTAAATATATACTTAAAGTATATAAAATAATAAATATTATATATTAAATATAAAATAATAAATAAATATATACTTTAAGTATATAAATATATACTTAAATATAAGTAAGGTCAGCCCTGCAAGACCTAAACTGTTATAAAATATGGTCTTTCCAGTGACATTTTTGGCCTACAGATGTTTTTGTAAACATTTCTACATCTCTTAAAAATATCATGCAGGACATGTGGACAGACAGCTGAGGGCTCTATCATCTCCCCCTTTTTTCAAGTAGAAACATAACAATTATGCTAAGCAAATTGTAAACAAAGGCGAATAGAAAGGATGCTTTTTTGTGAGAAAGAAAACTGTCATACTACTTAGTCACTATTATGAAATAATGATGCCATTTGATAGGATCCTTTGTTTAATGTAAGAGAACACTGTAACACAAAACAAAAAGAGACTGAATTCTACCCAGACTGGAATCAGTTTGTACTCTCTGCCACAAACTCTTTCTTTGCTAAAGAAAAGCGGTTTCTCGAATGGGGCGAGTTGGCAGACTTGTTAAATTCCACATGCACAAGACATTGCAGGATACTTCAAAGTCTTCAAGGAAATCCCCCAAAACTTTTCTCCCCTAGAATATGACAAGTTAAAAATGTCACTGTCAAAACAAAACTCAAGCGTAGCCACTTTGCAGTCACACAGATCTGAACTACTAATCTCATACCTCAAGCATCACCCTGGACAACAGGTAGCGCTCAGTTCTGGCACAGTGCCTATGCCTGATCACAAAAGCACAGGATATGAACTACTTGACTGATAGTCAAGAGGGCACAGACTCCAAGTGCAAATCTAAAATATTCAGTAGGACAACTGCTGATCTTCCCACCTGAACTTTGTATTCTAGCAAAAAGTACAGTGTGTAAAATATACTATGCAAAAAAATAACCAATTTGTTATTGCCAACTTGCTTGGGAGTTCAGGTGGCTAAGTTGTTTACTTGTTTTGGAGCTTCAAATGGCTGCAGATCTGAAAGAACTGCTGTCTCTCAGCACATGACTACATATATCCCGGGTTTTGGTTTCTGTTTAATTAGTTCTTGTTTATATTTTTAGGCTTGTTCAGTATTAGCCAGAGCTGGAGACATCACAGAGCTCTTAGGTAAGAGAATTACTTTCCATGTAGGGGAACCAGTTCAGGTTTTTTTTAAAGCATTAGAGCTACTTTGTCAGTTTGGATTATTTGGACATGTCTAAAACTGTAATGGAAGAGGCATCAAGCACTGCTGGACTCTTCCCTTTATTATGAGGATAGTTCACCTTTTGATTTTCTGAAATGGATGCTTGGTTCTACATAGCCATGAGTTAGATGCTGCATATGTGGGTGAACTTGAACAGTTATTTTTGCCTCAGAATCTAGATAATGTGTTGATCTCTACAAACCTTAAAAACTTCTAAAATGGGCAGACTGTGAGAGTTGTGAAAGGGTGAAGATTAGTTCCTCCATAAAAACAAACTGTTCAAAACCACGATGAGATAGTAAGCTAGCCTGAAAGGACAATCTTACATGGTTGCCTTGGAAAAGAAGCCACAGTTCCAAAACACAGATGTGAAAGGATGGAACAGTGTCAACAGAATAACGGGGCAGAGAAAAGACGTGGCCATCATCTGAAGTTTCCTCCATCACTTGAAAATTCTCAGAACTGGAGCTCCACATCTCTCTTGCCAAAATATCCATGATCATTAGACCATTAAGCCCAGTATGATGAATTTAATGTAAAATACTGACACATATTTCACCCTGGAAAATAAAACTAAATCCTAATTTCTAAATTAGTTTTTTTTTCCACATTTCTTGTAAAATTCTATGGCTACTTAAGCTCGTTTATCTCTTTCTCTGTACTCACTGAGTAGGTCCTACAGAGTTTTTGACATAAACACTTCCTCTATGTCTCATGTATGATTAAACTACATTATTTACAAAAACAATTTCAAGGGAAAAAATCTTGGGATAAAATAAGATGATTTATCAATAGGCATAGATAGTTTGTTATCAAATCTGCACTTCAGGGTTTAACACTCACTTTCATTTATAATGCAAACTTTAAAAGAAGCATTGCTGCATGAAAAAAAAAAAAAGAACGTCTTTTGCAAATGTATTATTTTCCGAAGGCTTTTCCCTCAAATTCATCAACTGTGAACGACTACAATTTCTGCCAGACAGTAGGTACATATTAAACAGGAAAGGACTGAATCACAGGGGTCTACCTGGAGTTGGAATGCTAAAATGGCATATACACAAATTAAGCTGATTATCACAAACCCTACCTCCATGGTTAGTATTTTCCTGTTCTCAGAAATTCTTCACAAGCCCATCTCTCTCAGGAGGAGTAGTTGAGGGCATGAAGGGGAATATCTTCCTCTTGCTTGGCTGCCCAGTGATCGCTCCTTGCTGAGAAGGCTGGCACGGGATTAGTTCAGACCCTGCCCAGTCCGTACTGTGCAATGCAAGTCTCTGCGGGAGTTGTACTGTCCACGCTTCCCACATGGCTTCTTTGGGATGTGGCAGGTACTGCCCAAGTTTAACCTAAGAATAATGAACCAGTCGGGAAAATAAATTAATAAATAAATAAAAAGCATGCATTAACTAAGATAATGCAAACAGTTGTATAACTAACAGAGCATAAAGATTAGAAAGATCAAGGCTGCTAAAAGGCAATCAAATGAGCAGTCTTATCAGTACAACAGAAAGATGACACTTAAACTTTTAGTCCCTTAAATATTCCTTGTATATTAAACATGAGTAAAGAGAACTTGAAGAAATTGCTACAAGTTTGCAAGAACCCAGAGAATCTACCAACCTCCCAGAGTAACTGAAAATCAGAAAAATAAAAGACACTAATAAAAGTCAGCCAGCCTATAAATCAGACACAATATTAACACTTTTTACGTCTCAGTGTACCAACTTGACATTTTGGCTAATGTCATTCTCTTATTGAAAGAAAAGGGGGAGAGGGAGATAGAAACAAGAATGAAATAAACTTGACCACAGAAATTACTTCTTTCCCATGAAGATGTGAAGAGTTTAATGCACACTAGAAAAGAATTAGGTCTCTACCACCATAAATATAATCAGAATGAGCAAGCAGATAGGACAAGAGATGACAACAAAACTATCAAATAGAGTCCAAATAATTTAGACAAGAGCTCTGTTTCAATAGTTGTCCTTGCCTGAAGTAGCACAGGCAAAGAGTACTGGACATAACCTAGAAGAGCCAACCAACTGTTTATCACAAGTCTTTCTAAAACAGGTATTTATTATAGGTACCTGAAGTTCAAACAGGTTCAAAGCAAAAAAATAATAAAGTTTAAGAGCAAATAGCAAGAACTGATGCCATATTCAAGTAACAGTAACAAGAGCAAAACCTCAAATAGCCTGGTGTAGAAGTTGCTGACTTCCAAGAGCCTGGAGTATATGACAACCTCCTTGCCTAAAAATGAGCTATGTTTCAAGGAGACCCATCACAGATTATGGCCTTGGACTGGACTGTGAGGAGTTTTAATTCCCCATGCCATTAGCTTCATGTTACCTGTGAAAGTCCAGTAGAAGAACTTTCACAAGTCCTCTCCCTCCTTTCTGTACTGAAAAGTGAGGGTGAAAGTATCATTTCATGGGGAAAAGTTGGCTTGCCACATCCTAGTTTCTGAATGCTTGATTTAGTAACTTTAACACTGTAAGGTATTTGTGTGTATTTAGTTGTATAGATTATGGAAAAGGTTGTGATTCCACATTTAAGATCAATCATTGCCAGAAGGTAGACAAATTATCTGAAATCTTTCAATGAGGCAGTTTAATGCTTTCAGAGCCTCTGGCACTGACCACTAGCAATGAGAGTCTGGATTCTGTGTGGTGTTGAACCTACCACACAGAAATAATTGCACGAAGGTGTAATTTCTTTTTTTTCTGTATTCAGCCAAATGGACTGTTAAAGATGGTGCTCTACAGAGTTCTAAATGATAATCTATTATACTGTCCAAGGAGGATGCACCAAGTGTAAGAGGGCAGAATTCTGCAAGCTTGGAAGAAGTATAAAGAGGACAGTGTTACACAAATTCAGCTCTTCGGACTTAATCTATCAAAAACAATTGCTGCATTCCTCCCATTAAAATTCCCACACTTGCCATCATCTCTTTGCAGCCCCTTCTGATTACACAAAAAGTACATAAGCCTCCATGTGGAACTAGTTAATACTAGGGTCTACCAGGGTCCCTATTACTAGTGCTACAAAGGATTTTTCTTCCTACATCTTCTTCCTTCTCACTTCATCATCTTCTGCACCAGGCCCATAACTACCAATAAGGAAACCTCAGGCAATAAGTAGCAGCATCAGTGAACCTCCGGATCTCCAGGTCATTCCCAAAAATACATTTCTACTCAGAGACTTTTCTTGGTTTCATTTCCCATATGACAGTTGGGCTGGAAGTGTAATTCCAAAACTCTCTTCTGCATTATCCAGTAAACATGATATTAGGAAGATTAGTTGAAAGGCATCTCAATGTTCTGCCACCCACTGTCTGCAACCACAGAGGAATTAGAGTACATGTAAAGAACTTACTTTTTATTTTTTTGAAATGGTAAGGAGAGTTTCTACAAATTCAATAAAAGGCTTGAATTTAAGTAGAAAGTAAGGAAATTGGCAGCAGCAACATTTTGCAAACAATTAACATGTTAAGCCCTTTGGCTCTATTTTCTCTTGTTGTTGTTAATAACTGGTATTTCCAGGATTGCTGCTCCACTTAGCATCACAGGAGGACAGAACAACAGGTTTCTCTAGCAAGTAGTGACTGGAAGCAAATTATGCATATGCTGGCCAGGCAGCTTTAATACCTGCCATGCTGAAGGTGCCAGTGCACCTACCACTCTTCATTCTTCTACAAAAATTTGAATGACTTGAAATATAATATTTTAAAATATTTTTTAAAATCTGTTCAATTAAAATAAGGAAAATAAATAATATTTATTAAAAGGAAAAAATATTGAAATGCTTCAGTCAGGCTGCTGCATTTTCTGTATTGCTTTTTAGGCTAAAGTACAGCACACGCTGTCTGAGCACGACACCTAGTTTGGAATCAATTCTTTCATATGCTGAGCTCAAACAGAGACAAGCCAGCACTTATCTGTTACTGGATTTAGCAATGTATTAGGCATGCGAGCCCTTGGAGAGGAAAGGCAGGTGCATTAATATTGACAGAGCTACTACTTCTTCCCATTCCAGGATATGGTAATGTTTCACAGAGAAGGATGTGCCCGCCATACCCTCTCATCTGCATGTATAAAGGGAAGTAAATTAAAACTCATACTCCCCAAAGCCAACCACAATCATAATGATGGCTTGTAAAAGCTACCTGTAAATGAGCAAATAAAAAAGACAGTCATCATGCTATACAGCAATTCCTTCTCTTTGGCTGGCCATATGCACACACATCAGCTTCTCCTGATGCACACGTTAATTTAGCTATGAAAAACAACCTTTTTCACACAGAATGGCTACAGAAACAGAAATAGACAACAAATCACAAGACTTCTGTTTGTGTTTTTTTAATGCACTGTCAAGAGATGACACGCTTTTGTGCAGCAGATGATGTACATATTTGTACAGCAATACAAACTGAAGCTATTTGAGAGCCCAGGTGAGCATTTAAGACCACATTTCTGCCATCTTTTTCTGCTTGGAGACCCTTCTGCAATGGCAGGCATTGGTCCTCCATGCTGGTCTGCGAGTGGCGCTGAAAGGTTCTGTTTGGAGGCCAACAAACCAGTTGTGTTATGAAAACTAACCCAAAAGAGCAACAAGGGTCAACTTAGATACAATAGCACTACAGTGGCATGATGAGAAATAAAATAGGGTGGTAGGACATGGAAAGCAGGTTTGCAGCATTCAGGAGAACAAGATAAAGGCAGATGCAGTTTAAAGCATACTAGTTACTGCTTTCCACATATACTCAGCACAGCAGTTTACAAACTGTTTTACCCCCTCACTGGCCTAAACTGTTCAAAATAATCAACCTAGTTTGGAATAGACTTATCTAGCCTAGCACTGTCTGTGGAGAGGTGCTGAAAAAATCTCACAGCAGAAAACAACAGAGTGATTCAAAGAAAGTGACAAGTGAAATTCAACATGAGTGAATGCAGAATAATAAATGTGGGTGAAAAAACAACCCTAAGCATTCATACATAATGACAGACTGTAAATTAGCCAAGGGCATGCAGAAATAAGCTCTCAGAAACACTATAGATAGCACTCTTAAAAACATCAGGGCTCAATGATTATCAAAAAAGTGAATAAAATATTAGAAATAATATGAAAGGAATACAGGACAAAGCAAATAATGTATTTATGCTTTTGTATAGATCTATGATGCAGATGCATTTTATGGACTTCAGGTATTTGCTCCTTTGACCTTTCCAGATTGTCATTCTGATTACATCTAGTTAGTCTTAGCTTTCTCTAAGAGGAATATTTGGCAAACTACATGAAAAGAGGTAAATGAAAATCAAATATCTCAAAGCATAAGTCATGAAAAGAACAAGATCATAAAATGCTAAATGCCATGAAGAAGGTTTGTAGAGAATGATTTTTCTTTTCTTCTCACAATACAAAAAATCAGGAAACACCAAAGAACAGATCAGGCTTAAATAAAAGGAAATACTTTCTGCACATAACTTCTTAATTGCAATGTGGAATTCATTACCACAGGATGTTGTGGAGGCCACAGCATAAAAAGAACTGGAAAAAAAGGGATCTGTAGAGGATAAATTCATTGGTAGTCATAAGACACAATGGTCCGGATGCAAGCTTTAGCACAGGAAATTCTTAAAACATCAATTACTGGAGGTGAGGATAATCACTTGATACATGCCCAGTTTCTTATCCTCCTCTTTAAGCATTCACTTCAGTTTACGTGTCAGCAAGAGGATGCTGGGATGGCCAGACCTTCAATTGATTAGTTCTTCTGTTCTTAAGTTACCTTGTATTTACTACAGTGTAAGAATGTGCATTTGAGTGGATATCATCAAGTCTTCTTGACTGATTCATATTTTGCAATTTGTATAGTTGACCAATGCAAAAGTGTTTCTCTGACCATGGCATAAGAAATCTTATGTTAGCTATAAATTACATGCTTGTGAGGGAGATGCTATGGAAGCAGATGCTGAGTTTTGCATGATAGAAACCTCCTTTTGCAGTGAGTAGTGTCTGAGTAGAGCCCTATGTCCACATTAAACCTCAGCAATTATGGACCACCACTACTTACATTTGCCCAGCTTCACCCAAAAAAATCCTCATTTAAAATTCTATGGGTTTGAATTATCTCTAGTCCTTATCAAATATCAAGAGTGCTAATCTACATACCTAAAATAAGACCATTCAAAAGAATCTGTTTCAACTGGAGAAGGCACCAGCATACAGCGCACTGTCCTTGCACTACATCACGAAAAGTTGAGCTTTCTGGTCATGTTGTATAGGAGATGGATATTTTTATGATCTGTAGGGTCATAGAAATCTCCTGGAGGAAGCGGAACACAGACCTTGAGACAGAAGGTGTTTGTCTGCCTGGCCTGAGTGATAAGGAGCACGGAGGCAGCTGCTCAGCCAGGTTCACAGGCAGCCCCCTCCGAAAACCAGTTGAGGCCGGCTGCTTGATCGGGCTTGTAGCCAACTTAACCACAGACGTCCTCTAAACTAGCTTTGGAGGAAGATGATGAGGAAGGCAGGACCCTCAGACTGAGGGCTGGGACCCCCCCACACACACTGGTATGCACGCCTGCGCACCCGGGGGCGGGGGGGGGGGAGAGTCGCACAACTAAAGGCGGAGTTGGTCCGCCCCTTCGTCCCCTGGCCTGTCTCCTGGGTCGTACTGACCCTACGTGCCAGGATGCACCGAGTTTAACAAGAAGATAGTGCGGAGAGAGAGGGAGGAAAAATTCTTAACTTCGAGGCCTGTGCTTTCTCCGCAGCAGCCAACTTAGCAACTCTCTCTCTCTGATCTGTTCCGGTTGAGAGGACGTTTACTTTCAGTATTCCACAGGCGGGTACTGCCTTGTAAATAGCTAATCATGTTTCGTTTCTTCTGCATGTCTCGCCAGAATAAATGTTAAACGTATCTATTGCCTCTTGTGTGGTTGTTGTCAAATACTGAACCCATCTGGAACACGTCCTCATCAACGCGTTTGCAGCAATACTTCTGTCACGTGCCACATTAAAATGCAGCCTGCACCCATGCTGCAAGAAGACTATGTTCCAGGGAAAGTCGCAAGGGAAAACCCCGGAAACATAATGTTGCTTAACAAAACCTATCACGGTCTTTCCCAACTGCTGCAAGATACAGTATATGCCTTAGTCTGCAGAGACTTTGCAACATGCAAGATTTTAAAAACAAATGCTAAGCTTCACACTAAAACCACCTTGAATTTTGTTTCCAGCCCTTATGATTTCATTCAGGGTAGGTCTGATACCATATGGGGCTTTTGCAAGGGTACCACGACACTCAACAACATGCAGCGCTGTCAAAAGGGAAAGAAAAAAGCTTACAGCAGGAAAGCTCAGGGAGTTTGGAATGCTAATGGGAAAACACCCTTCGGTGCTCACTGAGACTGAACACGAGCTCGCAGCAGATATGGAGAGCAGTATGGGGCTGTCAGGATCACAAGGCTGTCAGTGCAGAACTGGCCCATAGCTAGGTAGCTGCGCGCTCAGGAGCACCAAGCACCCGATTATAGCACTGTATGGGCAATACAACTCTTCATCAATCACTCACACAGTTTTTGTGTGTGAAACAGCATTCATGTATATCTGACTTCAAATAACTTACTATACTCAAAATCCACACAGCAATTTGTACATGTTCCTATGTGGGAAACTGAGAAACCATGAGAAACTGTGGGAAGCTATGGGAACGGTGAAAGTTAGGAGTGAGAAACTGTGAAAGTTAGGAATAACAGATTAGCAGATAGAGAAACCTAAAACACAGGCTGGACGCACCGATCTCTGGTTGGTTACCTGTTGTCCGTTAGCAGGATTGGACCCAGATAGCAATAGAGTCAAGGAATTGGCTGGAGGCAGGGGGAGGGAGCGCGTGGACAGCGCGTGGACAGTGTATGCTCACATACTCGGAGAATATATGTTTGGTCTGATGCTCAATAAAATGGCTTCTGGTCCTAAACCTTAAGCCCCTGCTCCTTTCGATGGCTCCCACAGATGGCGCCCGAACAGGGACCGAGATAGGCGAACGGGGAAGATCATGCGGTGGAGAAGACTCGACAGGATGGACGAAGGACAACATCTACACGGCTGCAACTGATAAACAGTAATGAAGCTATGAACCACGGGGGAGCGCGAGCCTTGGAAGGTCCGGCACTCGGGAATTGCGGGCCTTGGAAGCTCCGACACGGGGGAGCGCGAGCCTTGGAAGCTCTGGCACTGGGAATTTTGGGCCGTGGAAGCTCTGGCGCAGGGGGAGTGTGAGCCTTGGAAGCTCCGGCACTCAGGAGTGCGAGCCTCGGAAGCTCCGGCACTGGGACTTGCGGGCCTTGGAAGCTCTGGCGCGGCGAGAGCGCGAGCCTTGGAAGCTCTGGCACTGGGACATGGGAGCCTAGCTGTCGAGGACGATGGGGGATCCATGACAAAGGAGCAGGAAAAATTGCTGCAGACTATGCAGCATGTTTTAGTTAGGTCCGGGAGAGGTCAGGATATCCAAACCGGGGATTTGATTTTTCTTTTAAAATGGGAATTAGACAATTGTAACGCTTTAAGCGAGACAACAATATGCGATCCCGGGGCTTGGGACGAGTTCGGTGCAGTTTTGTGGGACTGGGCTACCCGAGGGGATTTCGCGGCATCATCACTGTTGCACTCGTGGTGTATTGTATGTGAAGCATTGCGAGAATATGCGGTTACATCAGAAACAGGGATAGAAGGGAGCGCGGCCCCCACCTCCCCCACTCCCTCCAAGCGATTCAAGACCTCCGCTTTTGCCATTTTTGCTATCTTTGCTATCTTTGCCACCTTTGCGGAGGACCGCTATCCACCAATGTATACTTATCCGCCCCCCTCAGCCTCGGGTCTTCACACACAGCCTCCCCTCTCCCCTGGACCGGAAATTGCAGGAGGTTGCGGTGCCACCACCCGTGGAGCCGGGTGGGGATCGTAAAAGGGAAAGAATCGAGAATCCATGGGCAAAGGTTAGGCGTGAGGCGTTGCAGGACGGTGATTTCGATATAGGAGAGGCAGCAGGGCAGGAAATGGAAGATAACTCGGGCGATCCGTTGCAGATGCTTGCCGGTGCTTATGCGTCTCTTGCCGCGACTCGGTCGGCGGGTTCCGGGGCTTGCTATGTGTGCGGGCAGATGGGTCACTTTAAGCGAGACTGTCCGCGGCGCTGTAAACCGCCTGCGGCACCGGGACCGTGCCCCCGCTGTGGAAAGGGAAGGCACTACGCACATCAATGCCGCTCTTTAACTCATCGAGATGGACGAATTTTGCCTAAGGGGGGAACGGGAAGCGCAGCGCGGGAGGGGGGGGGGGGGGCGGGGGGGGTTGCTCGCGTGAGGACACTGCATTTTACCTAGGGGCCACTGACACGCAGCTGACTCCCGCCCTCACGTAGCTCACGGACAAGCCAGTGTGGGTGGATCAGTGGCCCCTCCCTGCGGATAAGCTGCACCACCTTCGCGAACTTGTCGCAGACCAACTACGTCAAGGCCACCTTGGGCCATCCACCAGCCCGTGGAACACGCCTGTGTTTGTCATTAAAAAGAAAAGCGGGAAATGGCAATTACTACAAGATCTACGTAAAATTAATGAAGACCTCTAATAACCTGGGGGCGAGGGTATGCTTGTATTCATGTTGCAGGACAAAACCGTTGGGTACCAGTGCGATGGATAAAGCTGGCATTATCAACACCGACAGCTACGGAGAGGGAAGATCCCGAGGAAGAGTTCCAACAATCATCGGAGGACTAATCCTCTATGGACTTGCTGCAACCAAAGCGATCGCTGCAATGCCAGCACCACCACTTCAACCTCGAGAGAATGTGTGGGTAACCTTGGCACACCTGGGGAACTGGACTCAAACGAATATTTGTAATGGGATGTATAGTGCTAACTGTAATCATAATCCCTTGTATGTATTTGCCATGTCTCATACAATTGATACGTGCCTTAGTGGAAAGAACGATAACAACTGTTCTAAAGAAGAATGCAAATTTAGTCACCACCGTTGAAGAAAAGAAGAAGAAGAAGAAGAACTTGCTGAACTGTTGGGAGGTTTTAGAGCATTGCCAAAGCCAACTCCTTGGCTATTGCGCTTTGGGTCCTTAACTATGCCTGGTACTAGAAAACACAAAAGAGGGAGATGTGGGAAACTGAGAAACCGTGAGAAACTGTGGGAAGCTGTGGGAACGGTGAAAGTTAGGAATAACAGATTAGCAGATAGAGAAACCTAAAACACAGGCTGGACACACCGATCTCTGGTTGGTTACCTGTTGTCCGTTAGCAGGATTGGACCCAGATAGCAATAGAGTCAAGGAATTGGCTGGAGGCAGGGGGAGGGAGCGCGTGGACAGTGCGTGGACAGTGTATGCTCACATACTTGGAGAATGTATAAATTTGGTCTGATGCTCAATAAAATGGCTTCTGGTCCTAAACCTTAAGCCTCTGCTCCTTTCGATGACTCACACATTCCTACATGCACATATATTGCCTACTTAAAAATAATGTTCCTCATTGCTGTTCTCCTCTATGAAATTGTAATTTAAAACTGTATTTTTTGTGTTTAAAAACATGGTGATGTCTAATCATTTTGCAAAGAAATAAGTCACCATATCCTTTATGCGCCAAATTGAGTATTTGGTGGCCACATTCACCTCCTATTAAAAATACATTTAGAAAAGGGAAAAACAAAAAAACAACAACAAAAACACACACACAGAGCCAAGGGACCAGAAGAGAGCTAATTGCTGAGCCAGAGTTGTGATAAGAACCCATGCAGTTAGCACTTTACAAGCACAGTTGAGGAGACCCAGCCTGTGGAGAGGTTTCCATCAAGCTCGGTTATGCGCAGGAGGAGGCTCCTGCGGCCAGGCCGAGGGCAAGGAGCCGTGCAGGAGCTCTGCAGAAGGAGGCCACAGGAGGGGGTTCCTGGCAGGCCAGGCGCATGCTCCGGGTGGGAATTCCTCCTGCGGAGGCTCTGAGCAACGAGGAACAATGCTGAGAAAGGCCGGCGGTTATGCCCGGGTCAGCAGGAGGCATGGTCCCCCAAGTCGGTGTCCCCCAGCACACCCCCGCTTCTCAATAACAGCTACACGTCCGCTCCTCTGAACGACCCGAGCTCTACTCGATTGTGTGGCTTCATGATGTCAAGGGGAAACACATTTAGAAGATAAAACTCACTTAAATGTTAGGGTCATAAACTATAAAAGGAGCAGTGCCTGTGTTTGACTAGCGAGACACGACTTGGCTGACATCTCCCTAACCCTCTCAGTGCTGCTTTCCACCAAGAACTGCGTTTATTGCAGTGCCCAGCCTCGCTGGCCAGCCCCAGCACCCGTCCCGCTGGGCTCCTGCCTTCGCTTGTTTTGTGCATCCCAACACGAGGCTCCCAACCTGCGCAAAGGGGTGTCAGAAACGCCAGGCCTGCAGCCGTCCCGCAGCTTCCTGGGCTGGTGAATCCACCTACCCTTTGGAGCAGGTCAGCTCCCAAATCCCATCTCCTGCTCTCTGTCCTTACTGCCCTGCAAGCCCTGCCACCGCAGCCTGGCCAGTGCCACAGTGCTTGTGCGCAGTGACCTCTAGAGGCTCCTGTCTCAAGGCGGGCCTCTTCGGAGGCTCCCAGCACCACACCAGCAGAGAGAGGCGCTGGAGTGGGCAAAGCCTCTGGGCAGCTACTTTAGCCACTACAGGTAGCGTTGGATTAAGCTGCCTTACAACGAGTCTCTAGATACACCTAAATCTGCTAAAATTCATAAGGTGGCTCACAACTGTGGCAGGTCAGAGATGCATCGGTTCCTCCTCTCACACTTGTGAGACTTGCACACTTGTGCAAAACACAAGTTTTGCACTATGCCTCTGAAACGTAAATGCACACAATCTCTCCCTGTATATTTATTTTTTCACCAAGAGAAATTATAGAATCACAAAGGCTGTGCATATGAGGTGCTCACCTGTCACATTGCCTTTTTCTTCCCTCTCTCTGGCCCCTCAAGGCTCATTGCTGCCAACGGCACCCAAAAGAAGGGGACTCTGAGCTACAGGCCCCTGCCTGGGAAAGCACATCAACTAGGGCTGCAGTCGCCACTCTGGGATCATTTATGTTCAAAGGCTACATCCTCCATGACAGGACACAGTTTTCCCCATGTTTTCACAGGGCCATAAGGATTTTCAGAGCATTTGTTGGCTTAGACTGCGAGAACAACCAGGAAACAACCATGTTGGCACTACGGGTCCATAGCCAGGCAGTTTGGACCTACCCCATATATGTGCTGCACTGCTGACCTGAGCTTGTTGCAACACAGTGAGTTGCTTGGCCTAAGCCTGATACACAAGCCTAGGTTTCATGTGGTTTATTTCCCATGAGAGAAATCTCCCAAACACTTTGGCAATGCAGGACCTTCAAAACCCTTAACATCTAGGGGAGAGTAGCTGGGTACATATTTGGCATGCACACAATTCTTACAGCTCATGAAATGGTCCCTCTCTGCCCTCTCGCTGCCTCAAATAACATTGGCATGTGTGGAGGACAGGGAAGGGTTGATTGGGATTGCAAAATGGTATTCACATGCACACAGGCATCCCACAAATCCTCAAATTCTTAAAGTGTTCTGATTAAAATCAGAGCTCTCAGCTACCTCTCACATACTGCTTTCCTTCCTGCATCTGAGAGTGCTTGATAACATAGACAAAAGAGAGCAGGGAGCGCTCTAACTCATTCACAACTCTTCCTCATGACAGACTTAGCTTCAGATAAAAAGCAAAACACTGCTACTGTGATATCTATCTCCTAGAGCAGATTCCACATAAGCAGCGGTGGAATCCATGAGCAGATTCCACATGAGCAGCGGTTCCACTCTCAGCACCTCTCACGAGTGCCCCTGCCCCAGCCCGGGGCTGGACACTGGCAGCTGCCCCAGCCCTGAAGCACCAGAGCTGCAGTTTGTGCCACCCAGCACCAGCGTAGCATGATGTTGCGCCTGAGGCTTGCAGCTCAAGGGAGGGAGGGAACCCACGGACAAACCCACACACTGGGAGTGTGTGCTGGGGGATCTTCCTGCTTCTTGCCGTAATGCTGACTTACACAAACCTTTTCATCGCACAGCACCTGGGCTGTCTCTTTCTAGGAATTTTGCCTCAAAACTAAGCAAGTAGCATGGAATTCCGGAATCCTTTTTCCATAAACATTTCTCATATTCAAGGTGGACCAAATCCAGCCAGTTCCCAACCAAAGCAATAGCAGCTAATGTCAGTGTGATATTCTTAGTCATATTGTTTACTGCAAGTGCCAGAGAGGTAATTGTACATCAGCTATTGGGCTCTTTCCCAGTGTAAAAGCTTACTGTGGATGATTGCTTTTTTTCATGCTACTTACAAAAGGACACCTTTAATTTCACCTTGCCAATCTATCTCTAACGCAGTCAGATGACAAATATATCTTTTACAAAGCTGTCAAGCACAAAGCAACAACAACATGAGCTAATAAAACAGTTCATCATGAAGATACTGATGGTGTTGACTGTTCTAACAGTTCTTCTTAAAAAAAAGAAAAAAAATGGCATCTCTAATAGACAGAAAAAATGTCATGGGTGTTACCAATGCAACAATTTGCATCTTGTCTAAGCTTATACATTAAAAAGTGTATTGTGAAGGGAAGCATCTTAAGGGAAGCATCTTCACCATTTTTAGACTAACTAGGCTTTTTTTTTTTTTTTTTTTTTTTTTTTAATCCCAGCTCCCAGGGGAAGGAAAACTGAATCTCCATTTTAGCCACATAATGATATAGTACAACTGCAAGTACAATTTCTAGAATCCAATATTCTTATGCCATACCTGTGAAAATGAGAATTTTGGTCATGGAAGGCAGGGGGAAATATTGCTTTAGATTGTCTGGCAATAGCTGGTCAGTGTCAGAAAACACACTGCTCTCAAGTGCAGGCAGGTGTTTTCACAGAAAAGGATTTCCCTTGTGGGCCAGAAGTATCTTTATGAAACAGATGTTAAAAAAAGAAAATATGCATCTTTTTCTCTCCAAATATCGGTTTAAAACTCTTTCCTTCAAGCAGGCAAGATATGTACTAGTACAAAGATATGTACTTTCTGCAAAGAAGCAGAAACTTTTTTTAAAAGAAAAAAAAAAGAGGGGAAGGAGGAAGGAAAAAAAAGAGGTAATGAAAAACAGAACATCACCAAAATATATTTACAACACAAGGTAAAGTAACAGGCCTGGCTGCATGTAGGAAAACCATCTGGAGAAATCATGTCATGTGTACAGATAGATGCCAAGTTTTCTTAGCCAGGGATTAGAAAAATATGTTTGTTTCCAAATAGGCTTATCCTACACACTGCCAGGAAACAGTTTAGCAAAATCTGCCACTCAGCTCAGTTTCTTTTGTCATGACCTAAAGAAAACAGAGGTGCCACTGGAAACACTGACAAAGGCCCCTGGTTTCTTTTTTATCTGTTGAAACTTCTGGCATTACTCCTACCTGACTTGCTATGAGTTTTAGTAAGAGCTATTTAGAAGAACATCACAACTCACTGCTCAAATGTTTTCCTCGTCAAGCAAACCAACACTAACTGGTTACGTTTGATATGATCCTATTGCTACCTTCCAAAAAATTCTTCTCTTTTTATTCAAGGTTTTTGTAATGTTGTTATTCAGTTGGAGGATGAGACAGAAAATCTGAGCAATCACTTGCGAAAATAGCATGTTGAATATACTATGAAAAATAGCTTTGCAGTATTTGTAATGTGCAATAACATCCCTTAGATGTTTTACCATAAGATCATAGAATCATAAGGGTTGGAAAAAAAACTTCAAGATCATCAAGTCAAGAGACAATTTATATGTTTTTTTATTGATGATTACAGTTTAGGGGAGACAGAAAGAGAGAAAGAGACAGAGGGAGGGAAGTTTTATCGATAGAGAAAACTCTGCACCTATCAAAGAACAATGCAGACTAAAAGTGATGCAAAAGCAAGTGATTTCAGTTTGGGCTTTGATTTCTTTTCCTTTCCTAAATGTCCCTTAGAAGAGTCTGAAGCAATGAATAAGTCTTTGAAAGGGCCTCTCTCACCTATGTGTGAGGACACATACAAAGCAGACTAAAATCTGGCTAAAGAAGACAGATAACATGGAGGGTTGACTGTGGCTAAGGCTTATAAATATCCTGGCAGGATAAATGATGAATAGCCATGTATGCTTTGAGAGTGCAACAGTTATCCTGAAGCTGCAGACTCCTTTGTTTTGCAGGTACTACAAAGCCGAGGAGCCTCTCCCCATTGGTGTCCTCGCCTCCCACGCAGAGGGACATTTACTTTGCTCAGAGTTTCCTCTAGCCACAATCTAGATAGAAACATTAAGATTTTCCCCTCAATGTAGCCAAGACTTACACTGCTGATAACAGGACGAAGGGGGAAAAAAATATCGTGTAGGTGGCAAGAGGCCATTACACTGGTGCATTCATCATTTGTTTTATTTTACAAACTAGCTGGCCACATATAAAATCAGCTACTGAATCATGGCTGATAAACAAGGAAGCTGGGAGGAAGCCATTTCCTTTCCATGCAACTAACAGAGCAAGATTTCTGAACTATGCTTAAGAAAACAGAAAGGTCCAACTCAAGAAGTGGTCACCAAATTTTCGGCATATGTTTAAATGCCTCTGAAGCCCCAGGACCAAGACACTTGTATTGATATGCCTTGCAGGAAGAGGCTCAGACCCTAAGTCAAGCTTGTGCTTTGCTGAACTGAAGCCCGAGCTATTCACTTTATAGTTCAAGGAGAGTGGTACAAGGAGTATTTCTTACTTCCAAAAGCTCTGCCTGGGGCTAAAAAACAATGCGAAAATAATTGGATAAGTGTGGCAGAAGCTGGCACAGAAGCAGAAACTGAAGGAGGGTCTTTTTTATCCTCATCTCTGTGCTCCCTACTTCAGACCCTACAGAAAAGTTTTGCCCTGCCTTTTGTTTGAAGTTTAATATAACGTTTATACAACATCCGGTAAGTTTGCTAAGCATAAGCTCCCTCATAACACTCTACAATCAATATTGGGTTTTTCTGTTTGTTGTTTTTACTCTACTTACAGGGAAAATAGAGTTGTGGGTTTGGTTTTTTTTTGGTTAAACACCTTTTTCACATTTTCTGCTTCATTCTGCAGCTCAATTATAACACAAACAAACAATAGTGAGTCTCACTAATTTGGGATTTCCTCCTGGGGCCTCTTTTCCATTGGTTGTCCCAAGGCTCTACTCTGATAACAATAATTTTATACCTCACTTCTTAACAATTCTAGGTTTTGCAGATATTAAAGTAGCCACCATGGAGGAATTTTATTGTCTCACACATCTAATGAAAATCTTTGAGAATTACAAACTGGAGTACTTAAGAATACTGTGCAGGAAGGCTACCAAACTTTGACAGAGCCTTTTTTTCTTAATACTTTCCTTTTTAAAAAAATGGTTCAATTTTTTAAAATTAAAAAGTCCATGCAAGTACGAATTTTGAGGTTGCAGACAGTAAGGTACATCTTGACTTTTGCAAGGTTTTTCTTGTACCCAAACTGGAAATAAGGACAGGTCAGTCCAAAAACACTTCATCATATCTTGAACAAAGCCCATGGGGTGATGTGAAGACAGCAATTTCAGGAGCTCCGATCACATTGAACAAGTCTTCACCAAAGTGGCAGTAAGTTTATAGCCTTCTGAGTCTAACTGGTGGCTGTTGCAAGGAGGCCCTGCGAGGGTAGCAACTTCCTCCCTGAAATTATGAGCATGGATGATGGGATGGGATGCAATGCACCCTCGGCATGTTTGCCTCTAGCACCAAGCTGGGCAGAGCTGTAAATGATGGGGGACAGGGACTGTGACAAGCTGGAGGAACAGGTCATCAGTTCTTTTTGCACGTCCTGCACCCCAGGCAGAGCTGCCCCCTGTGTCAGCACTGCCTCGGACCAGTGCTGGTGAAAAGGGCTGTTGCAGGACAGTCAGCGTCAGCCATGAGCTCGCAGTAGGGAAGGCTGGTTGGGCTGCAGTGGCAAGCGCACGGCCAGGGGGCTGAGGGTTCCCCTCTGCTCAGCCCTTCTGCAGCTCCATACAGAATACATTTCTTCCTATAATCCCATAGGCATAGAGAGATCAAGCCAGAAGTGGTTCTGAGAAGGAAAATTCTAAGTGTCCAGACTGGGGTTCGTCAAACCAAGCTCTGTAACCAATTTGGATACAGAACTCCTCATCCCACTGAAGTAAAAGAATAAGTGACTGAGGTGCAAATTGAGGATAAAGTAAACATTAAATCCAGGCAGGATTATTTTTTAGTATATACTAGCCCTCTCCCCTCTATCCATTTAACAGTTCTTCAGTCTGGATGCAAATACCCTCTTGATGATAAAAAATGAAATGAAAACAGATTTGCGTGGGGAAGCGATAACATGGAGAGAGGGGGTCAAGTGAGAACACACCTTTGAAAATGAAGGACATAAAAGAGCTATGATGTGGACGAGAAGGGGATAGTGCTGATAAACGTTTCCTGTTTTGATTCATGAGGGGAATGTGTAGTGTAGTCTCTTGCTCTTATCATGAGAAAGCTCTTCCTTCCTATGTCTCTCTTTCAACCAGAGGTCAAAGCTAGTTAGTCTGCCTGAAAACAAACAGAAAATGAATATAACTTCAGTGTTTTCCACCAGCAATGAACCAATCACTCTCTACCATGATTAGCCATATGTACAGTTATTAAGGTGCCCTGTCTTTTATTGTTCTTTCCTTTCTTGTTTGGTGACCCCTCCTTTAGCTCCAGTATTGACCTTCATACTGCACTCCCCTATCACAGGTGCTCATATCTTTTTCCATCAGTAGCAAAGCCTGCTACACAACTTCCCATTTAGCTACCCGTTCCTGCCCTTCACATGTAAAGGGCCACATGATAGATTAGCTAACTGAAATTATGGAATTTAGAAATATTCCTGTCAACAGAACACCTTGATTCTCATCGCACACACACTCCTTAAGCTGGCTGGAGAGGATAGTCACTTGGAGCTTCCTGAAAGAAGGCAGAGTGTTTTTGTTCTTTGCTTTGAGTCCTACACAATGAAGCAACAGGCAAAGTGAAACCTGCTTAAACATCCCCTGCTGTGGTAACATGTCTGCCTTTCTCCACCTTACTTGAAAAGAGAAATCACATCTTTCCAGAATTACTGCCCTATTTTCAGGCTTAATCACTATTATTCATTAATACTATTTATACGAGGAAACTAACATGCAATTGTTTTTTAAAAATGTTACTGGCAAAATCCAACTGTACGTGAAACATATGGTCAACACCTAATGACTGCTAAGTCAGCTTGCCCAGCACAGTGTAACTCTCACCCACTCGCACCTCATTCATAAGCCCAGCTCCACCTGCAAAGGGGCATAGGATGAGCTCTCACTAGTCAGTCCAATGTTTTCACCACCAGCACTTGCAACTTCTGCTCAAAGTCCAGGTCCAAGGCAATCGGTCCTGTCAGTTGTGTTGGAGCTGTGCCCAGGGCCACAAAAGCAACTCTTCCGTGCCAGTTCCCACTCAGTCCAGCTCTGCACAGGGAGCCCCACAGCCTGGTAAGTAGCACCTCCAAACCTAGGAAAATCACTTCTGCTATTCCCAGCTCTGATCCCATGACACCAGATCAGAGTAGGACTAGATTTTTTGTCTTTGAACCACTTACCAAAGCCAAGTCTTTGGACAGAGATTTTGGAATATGACAAAGCTTCCATGCAATGTATTTAATCCAGGTTTACCATTTTAGAGTGTCTCGTTATCTTGAAACTATTTGAAACATGTTAATAATGTCTCCTATTTTCCTAATTCTGTTTACACAGAATCACAGAATGATTGAGGTTGGAATAGACCCCTAGAGATCATCTAGTCCATTTTGTTTAGTTGCCCTTTGATATAGTTTTCTAAATTAAAATACACCTTCTCAAAAGATCCTCCTTGAAATGTTCCTCCTAATAATCACCATTTTATGGAACTGGCATAGAAGTAATGCTCATTTATCTCACCAAAGCCTCTCAGAGACAGCCTTTCCCCCATTTTCCTAAAGGGAGAACCAAGGGTCGCCTTTTGCTTTTCATCTTTCCAGTTCTGGGGCTTTAGAAATGACTTTTCTTTTTTAAATTTTAGCCTTTGAATCAAGTGAAGTACTCTCTGATCCTTGGAGACTCCACAGTACATAGAATAAGTCAAGTTTTAATTGCACCATTTTTTTTTCTTTCAGTTAATAGACTGTTCTTGTCTGATTGAAGCTGATTTTTCTGTGTTGCTGCTGCTGTGATTCATGTGTGTCCCATGCAATGCTGTCAGCCAGCGTCGCTGGACATTTGTGTTCTTCAGAACCTTGTTTGGAAATTCTAATTCCATCAATATGCTTTATGCACCCACTCATTTCTATTTAATTATACTTTGAACCAATAAAAGTCAAGGGTGTATAATTCTAGTTTTATCAGTCCTATACAGCTCTGAAAAAAATGATATTTGACTAACAGGGAAACAGTATCTTCTGCAAAAGCATACAAAATAATGTCCTATAGGCTTTTCCAGGCATATATTGTGGTGCTAATTTCGTTCATTGAACAAAAGAAATAGAGTTACCTCATGGACCACAGGGTAAAATTTTTCAGTTGAATAATTTTTTGGGCAAAAAATGCAGATCTGGGTTTAACTATAACTATTTGTAGACAGACGTATGATTTATTGATTAGTTTCAGCTGAAAAAGCCTTAGGGAGAAGGGAGGAGAAGTGTTTTGATTTTTTCATTTAAAAAAATAACTTAATTTAGAAATGTTGCTGACTGTAGCACTGAATAATGTAATGTAAAAATAAAAATCTCCTAAGATATCCTTAACAAATTTGTTCCTATTTTTCAGTTCAACAAAATAGGAATATATATTTAAATTTAGACCTTACTTAAGAATTAGAGCATGCCTGTTATAGGAGAAGTTGTAAGTAAGTTTGATGCACTAAAAGAGGCTACTAGCTCCTATAGTTTGAGGAAAATTATTAGACTGAGATTTAGGGATGCTTATAAACTGAAATGTAAACTCTTGCCATTGGCCTAATGACACTATCTAAATAAATCTTGAGACAAGACTACCTTGCTGGTAAACTCATCATGTTAGTCCAGTTATATCCCAATTCCACACATTCAACTCCCCTCTTGCTGCTAGATGCCATGAAAATAAAGACAGCATGGCAAAAGTTGGCTTTCTACAAGAGGAGCTCCTTAGGCTAGCCGGAATTAATACCATCTTCTACTATAATGCATGAATGTTTGATCAGAAAACGAAATGTTGCATTTTTTTCCCTCAAAAAAGGTAAGTATTTCAGGCACAAGCAACACTCAGCAGTTCAGAGCATTTGGAGAGCTAGCGCCATGCTAAGGGCTGCTCCCGAAGGGGCTTTCTTCCTGACGCTTATTAGGATGAATAATTTCCGTCAAATAACAACGGATAGATCAACTCAGAACTCCTTAGAGACCATTTTCCCAATGGAAAGCACCTCTTTGGGAAAGCCCAGATGTTGCCAAAAGAAATCCCCGCAGACACCTGCCAGCTGCCCCGGGAATCCTGTCCCCTGGAATGATGCCGGGCTTCATAACCTGCGCCAGGACTGTCGATTTTCCCAAGAAACAAGCTCCACCTTGACAGCTTGACTCAATCCCAGGCCACGGCCTGCTCGCCATCATGTGAATCAGTCCGAGGTTCCAGGCCGTGCCAGGAGGTGCACTGAGCCGGCACTGCAGAGCTCTGTCCGCCAGGATGTGGCTCACGACCAGCGCCGTCACTGCCTTTACCTGTGAGTGCTGCCTGCCTGCTGCCGCCGAATTAGATCATCCACTTCAGCATCGGAGCCTTATCTGCTGGCACCTGTGGGAAAGAGACAGCCTTGGAAAGAAAGGACAACATCCCTCCTCCAGGTCTGACCACAAAGCGTTTTCCCAAGCCTGAGCAGATATTATGATGCCAGTCTCAAACCTCCATAACATGCGTGCCACGGTGAGGAGAGGCAGCCGGGAATAGCACCCGTTGCAGGCTGGGAGGCCTGTGAGCCACCCTGGACGTAGCCTCAACATCTGCAGCAAACAGCTGGCAAAGGATGCGGAAAAGTAACGATGATAGTGCTCGTTGGGATGCCAACACTGGTGCTGCAACACTGCGGCTGCCACCTGCGAGGGCCGTGGGCCACTGAGGAGGACTACGAGCTGCTATAGAGGGCCATGGGCCACCCAGGAGGACCATGGGCTGCCTGGGATGGTCACACGTGCAGCACTTTGTCACCAGTGAGACCATAGGTGACCATGTGGGACAGCCTCGCCACTGCCACCAGTCAGCTGTGATGGCTCTGCTGGGCAGCCCTCTGGCCCAGTTTCTCTTCCTCCTCCCTGCCTTTAACGTGTATGTATACACACACACACACACACACACACACGTATCACTGGGTGACCCACCACTGGTAACCCATCACCAGCCGTCTCACCCTCTCTGCCTTCCTCTGGACCCACAAGATGAAGGGAGTGCAGTCTCCCACACCAAGGACACCCCTCCTTCCACATCAACACAAAGAGGAAAGGCAGCTTCTGAAGTAAAGGAAAATACATAACAACAAATTTCCTCCTCACCAGAAAGAGGTTTTTTTAAAGCCCTTTAGAGTATGTGTCTTGGTCGCACGCTGCTGAGGAAAACACATTACAGGCTAAATCAAGGGGAATTACAGCAGTGCTGATGTACTCAAGCCAAGCATTCAAATTAGACTAGAAAAGGGCCAGAGATGCTGGTGTGCTCTGAAAAATGTTAGACCTTAGAGATGAAATAGGCAGCCTCCACCTCTGCAGGAGAAAATCAGAAAGTGCAGTAAGCAAAATTAAAACCATGAAATAGAGTGGGAGGAGAGCAGGAGGAGATGCTCTCCAATCTTTGGCCTTTAGATAGTTAAAGGGATGCTAGTTCATCTTCTAGAATAAGCTGAATAAGCTGAAGATCCTTAAAGGCTTTGGGGGGGGGGGTGGGTTTCCAACACTGCTGTCCTTCACCAGTTTTCACAAACAAAACCAATCTAGTTCATCTCCTTAAGGAGCCTTCCACAAAGAACACATATAAATCACTTGAGTCATTTCCTGTGTTAGTCCGTAATCTCAATAATCACCCGCACACTCAACCTGGTGGGTTGAAAAGCAAGCTTTTAGTAGCCGGCCAGCGGCGGACCTCTTACAGTTTGCCTGAGATCTGTGCCGTCTTGGAAAAAAGTTTGTGTTTTTATAGACAGCTGCAACTCCTTCATACGTTATTTGCAGTTACCAGTTCTTCACGGCTGATATCTTATCTCATGGTTGCAGCAAGAGGAGGGTGACTCAGCATAAGTAGCAAGCTATGTTCACAGAAGCAGATAGCGAAATTAGGTACCTAGTCACCTCAACCTTATTAACTTCTTATATGACCCCTCTTTGCACAGGGTCCTACACCTGAATATTCCAAAAGCAAAGTAAGAATTTATAAATCATATTTTCATTAAGGCTTTATTGGTGTATTTCTAATTCACTCATAGAAGGATATGTTGTAGACAAAGCAAAACAGATCCAAGCAGAAAATCTAGATTAAAGACAAAGAACTGTACACAGGAAGCAGAATGATATTGCATTAAGACCTTAAGAAAATGATGTCACTGTGGTGCCACTAGGAAAGTGGGGGTTTTTGTTGTTTTGTGCGTGTGCTTGTGTGCCTTTTTTTTTTTTTTTTTTTAGCATTTAAGCAGTGTTTGGTCTTTAAAAATAGCATGTTACCAATTTTCTGGTAAACAGTTTTTGCATGGAGGCATAAGAAGCAAACACTGTTTTAACTATTAAGGAAGACAGACACTGATATTTTATTTAAACAAAAGGACTTCTGGCTCCAAAGCATGGCAAAAGGCTCTAAAGTATTCTCAGATGTCAGTATAAAACCAACATAATTCTATGTACAACCGATTTGTTACAGAAGATGTGAGGCAGCATATAGTGTCACACCCATCAAAACTTATAGCAGTGCATTGTGTGATGCAGGAATTAAGCTTGTGTCTATGAGTGAGCTACAGTCCTATGTCAAATCTAACTGTCTCAATTTCTTCCACAAATGTTGGGACCAAAGCAAAGGCTGTTCCCATCACGTTTGCCCACAATTATTTCCTTACCCAAAAGCACAGGATAAATATCTTCCCTACATTATTCACAAGGACTCTGCTGTGTGAGCACAACCATTTGTTTTGTAAAAACAAATATTGTCCAAAGGAAAAAAAAAAAAAAAAAAGAGGAGGGATTGAGCGGAATGCTCAAGTTTCTGTATTCATCAATAAGGGGTTTTCTCCACAGTTTGGCTGAAGAGCAGGACAAAGGGAGGGGAGACTGAGTGGAGCCATGAGCCGAGAAGGACAAAAAGAGCCATCTGCAAGGAGATGGGGGCCTTTACAAAGGAGGGAAATAGGGCAATTCCTCCACATTCTTCAGCAAGGGGGACAAAGGAGTTGGTGAGCTCAGGTGGGAACAGATGGCGGGAGGCCGGAGTTCGGTGTAGGCGGGCCGGGAAGGCTGTAACTTCTGAGTACCTTGGCCAATGGGGAAAAGGAGAGGGCGTCCCTCGGTCGGGAAATTAGGATAAAAGGGGGGCTGTGTCTCCCAGCAATTGGAGAGACCCCACAGGGCTATGCCCGGTGGACTCTCCCTTTATTCGAATAAAGTTTTAGGACTCCTCTGTCTCCTTTTGGACATTCAGTTCTTGACAGCGAGATTTTCCGCACAATTGGGGGCTCGTCCGGGATCCTTCCACCCTCCGGGAATGGCAGACGGCGATTGGAGTTGACGGCGCGCCTCACCATAGCTTTTGGTGATCGACTCCCTTTGACGGCAGCCTGCACCGGACGACTGATTGGGTTCCCGAGACTGTCCGGAGACAGACGAGAAGCGGATCAGGGGGATCTGCAGGTAGGACCAGGAGGGGGTCCTCAAGGGGTCTGACGGAAGGGACTAGGTCTGACGGAAAGGACCTCCGGGTAGCGCTATAGTCTGACGGAAAGGGCTAGGTCTGACGGAAAGGACCTCCGGGTGGCGCTAAAGTCTGACGGAAAGGACCAGGTTTGCCGGAAAGGACCATTGGAAATCTCACTGGTGAGTACTATGGGACAGTGGGGAACAAAAAAGGTGGCGACCCCGACATGGACATCCAGGGAGAGCAGCGAAGGGAAGACAGAAGAGGGTGCTGGGAAAAGGAATGATGACCTCAACTTATCCCCATATAGTCCCTTGGGGAGACTTTTGGGGGTTTGGGATAACTTGTGCATTCCCCCAGAAATAACCAAGGAACTAATGATAAAATATTGTTGTTTTGTTTGGCCAGAATATAAGTTACCAGGGGGATTTAGGTGGCCCCCTGTAGGGTCGGACGACGATCCTGGTCTTTGTCAGGTTTTGTGCCAGTATCTCAGTGATACTGAGAAGGGTCTCATCGAGAAAGAATGTGCGTCAATATGGTTAAGGGCAACATCTAGAGGAATCTATGTAACAAGGGGGGGGGGAAGGGAAGCAGGAATCTGAAGAAAGGGAAAAAAAAACAGATAGGGAGGTGTGGGATGTCCTCCAGTACCTTCCCCCACCTTATCACCAAAATTCATCAGGAGCCACAGCTCTTGTCCCCTCTGCACCTCCTGCTTCTAGTGACAGTGAAGAGGAGGAGGAACAGGACATTTTATTCCCTTCAAAAACAAGAAAAGGAACCCAGTACAAGGTGCCAAAAACTTCTAAAGTTCCGACAAAAATTCGGCAAATGCCCCTACGACAGGTTCCATTGGGAGGTCAGGATGGGGGATTTGGATTTGTAATCGTGCCACTGACCACCCAAGATATAAGGGGATTAAAGAAAGAACTACCTTCTTATTTAGATGATCCCATAGGAGTAGGGGAAAAGATAGATGAATATCTAGGAAATGCAGATTACACTTGGAAGGATTGGGATTTCCTTTTAGGAATCTTATTTGGATTCCAGGAAAAGAAAATGATCTTGCAAAAAGCTCGTCAATTATGGGAGGACGAACACCTGCAGGCAGGCCAAAATGCGCAGTTTGGCCCGTCTTCGAGATTATCGAGCATACATAATCAGAGCCATTAAAATGGCAGTATCTGATTGCTCGCCTGCTGGAGGTGGTGAACCTCCCCAAAAAGGTCTCAATAATTCATATCAGGGGACATCAGACAGGACACTCAGAGCAGGAGGTAGGCAATCGATTGGCTGATGAGGAAGCTCAAAAAGCAGCACTCCTACCAGAAGTATCTAAGATCTTCCCTCTCCTACCGGTAGTCCAGCCATTACCAGAAAAGATGTCTTTTCCACCAGAAGAATTAGAAATAATTAAAAATAGTGGAGCAAAAGAAAAAGGACATGACTGGTTTACAAAGGAGGGCAAACAATGGGTGCCCAAAGCCCTAGCCCTACAAATACTGAAAGAGCTTCACGAAGGAAGCTATTGGGGCTCTAGAGGGCTGGCGGAAGCCTTCCTTAAAACCTACGCTGCCCTTGGTCTTTTTGTTATGGCAAAACGGGCCATTGAGGGCTGTCTGATTTGTGCTAAGGCCAACGGCTGAGCCGCAAGAGAAGTTGCAAGGGGAGGACGACCCTGGGCTGTACGCCAATTCCAACGATGCCAAGCAGACTTTACTGAGATGCCCCGTGTAGGGAGACTTAAGTATCTTCTGGTAATAGTATGTCTGTTGACGGGATGGCCCGAGGCATTTCCAACTGCCTCCGCAACAATTGGATCTGTAATTAAGGTGTTCTTAGAACAAATAATTCCAAGATATGGGTTGGTAGAGGCAATAGATTCAGACAGAGGCACTCATTTTACAGGAAAGATCCTTCAAGGTGTCATGACTGCCCTGGGGATTCAATGGGACTTGCATACCCCTTGGCATCCTCAGAGTTCTGGTAGAGTGGAAAGGATGAATGGGAACATTAAAAAGCATCTTTTAAAATTGGTGTTAGAAACTAAGATGCCGTGGACACGACTTCTCCCATTAGCTTTAGCAAGAATAAGAGCAAAACCAAGGGGAGACATTCAGCTGTCCCCCTTTGAAATAATGTTTGGGATTCCCTATCCTGCTAACACCCAACCTGGCAGGGAGGTGGAGATAAGTGATATATATTTAAAGCAGTATGTGGCCAGAATACATTCTCTTGTGAAGTCTCTCCGACAGGAAGCCCAGCTCGCACAGACCCTCCCCTTGGATTTTGCAGTCCATGATATCCAACCAGGGGATTGGGTCTTGGTCAAAGAATGGAAAGAAGCACCACTGCTAGCAAAGTGGCGAGGACCTTATCAGGTATTACTAACCACAGAAACATCAATCAAGACAGCTGAGCATGGATGGACTCATCATACCATAGTTAAGATTTCCAAGACTCCAGAAGTCTGGACTTCTCAGTTGAAGGAAGAGGATGGAAAGCCCCGGCTAACTCTCCGTAGATCGCTGGCTGGGAGTGGGTCTGGAAAATAAACTCTGGGTTGCTGGGTCTGTGGGAGTCCAGGAGGATATGAAGACTACCCATGGGTACTAGACCTACTGAACGTAGGTTGCAGGTTGTTAGTTAATAACCTAGTTTGTAAAAACAAATATTGTCCAAAGGAAAAAAAAAAAAAAAAAAGAGGAGGGATTGAGCGGAATGCTCAAGTTTCTGTATTCATCAATAAGGGGGTTTCTCCACAGTTTGGCTGAAGAGCAGGACAAAGGGAGGGGAGACTGAGTGGAGCCATGAGCCGAGAAGGACAAAAAGAGCCATCTGCAAGGAGATGGGGGCCTTTACAAAGGAGGGAAATAGGGCAATTCCTCCACATTCTTCAGCAAGGGGGACAAAGGAGTTGGTGAGCTCAGGTGGGAACAGATGGCGGGAGGCCGGAGTTCGGTGTAGGCGGGCCGGGAAGGCTGTAACTTCTGAGTACCTTGGCCAATGGGGAAAAGGAGAGGGCGTCCCTCGGTCGGGAAATTAGGATAAAAGGGAGGCTGCGTCCCCCAGCAATTGGAGAGACCCCACAGGGCTATGCCCGGTGGACTCTCCCTTTTTTCGAATAAAGTTTTAGGACTCCTCTGTCTCCTTTTGGACATTCAGTTCTTGACAGCGAGATTTTCCGCGCATCACAATGAGATTTTTTTCTGTAAGTTCATCCTTATTTCAAGATCCTAACAGTCTTTTCTATCAAGTTTGAAAAACTATGAACAGTTAAGCACTGTGGTCACAGCAGCTTCAGAGCACGTGTATTTCCAGTTAATATCGTAAGGCATAACAGCGCTTTTGCCATTTGCAAGCAGAAAAGGCCAGGCAGCCCCAGTGGAAGGAGCTGCTGCGGGCAGCCAACAGACCCTGCTTGCCCTCTCTAATCAGGACTGTTCAATTCTAGCAGTAACCAAATTCTGAGTCAGTTTATCTCAATACCTCCCGGCCAGAGGTGGCTCTGACTCAGCGGGAGCGGAGCCATCAGGGCAGGCGGGAATTCAAAAGCTGCCCCCAGGAAGCGCGATGAACAGAGCGGGCAAACAGAGCGTGGCGCGCCAGGGAGGGCACAGCAGTTAGCGTGGCAGTTAGCGCAGGCAGGGGTCAGGGAGTCTCCCCCTAGGTGTGGAAAAGAATCTTCTCCCCAGACTCTTCCACCAGCGGGAGATCAGGTAAAGCAATGGTCTCCACTCGGCAGAGAGCTTCCACCAGGAAGACTGTGGCGACACAGACTGAATCGCCACAGAAACATGCAGCGGTCCAGGTTTCTGGATGCGGGGAATGCCTGAGCCTCTCCATGCTAACGACACAGCCAGCCTTAGGTGTGAGCAGGTGGATGACCTGCTTAGCCTGGTGGTGGAGCTAAAGGAGGAGGTAGAAAGGCTGAGGGCTATCAGGGAGTGTGAAAAAGAAATAGACTGGTGGAGCTGCGTTCTGCAGTCTTCCCAGGAAAGCCACTCAGAGAACCCCCCGATTCAGTCAGAAAATCCAGTACCCTCTTGCCCTAGGGCAGAGGGGGCAGAATTAACAGTATCCAGGGACGATCAACAATGGAAACAGGTCCCCACTCGAGGTGGCAGAAGATCCCTTCCACGGCCCACCTCCACCTGTGACCACATCCAACAGGTACAAGGCCCTGGAACTTGGGGATCAGATAGAGGAGGTCATGGACCAAGGCCCGTCTAGGGGGCTGTCTACAGAGAGGCAGTCAGGTCCATGCTGCAAGGCTGCTCCCCCTAAGGAGAAAAGGAGCACCCAGACGAAGTGGCGGGTGATCGTCGTGGGTGACTCCACGCTACAGGGCATGGAGGCACCGATATGTAGACCGGACCCCTCATCCAGAAAGCTCTGCTGCTTGTCAGGGGCCCGAATAAAGGATGTCACAGAAAGGCTCCCAAGGCTTGTTCAGGAGTCTGACTATTACCCTCTGGTATTGTTTCATGTGGGCACTAATGATGCCATGGGGAAAATGAGGGATATCAAGCGAGACTTCAGAGCCCTTGGGATGGCCATCAAAGGTACGGGAGCCCAGGTAGTGTTCTCCTCTATCCTGTCAACGAGGGGAATGGATTCAAGGAGGAGAAGGTGGATATCGCAGATGAACAACTGGCTGCGCCGCTGGGCTTGGCAACAGGATTTTGGCTTCTATGACCAGGAGACTCTTTTTTTTATGACCACCAGCTAGTGGGAAATGATGGGATCCATCTCAGCAAGAGGGGCACACATCTCTTTCTTTGCCAAAAGGCTGGCCAACCTGGTTAGGAGGGCTTTAAACTAGACAAGAAGGGGGAAGGGGAGTGTCACACAGACACGGCGAGGAGTGTCACACAGCCTAGGTCAGATGGCGTCCAGCAGGAGTATGCTAGTGGGGAAGTGAGGATAGGAAATAATCACGGAGGGTCCTCTTTCACCCCTCCTGGGAAACCTGCGGGCTCGGTTACTTCCCTGAAATGCCTGTACACCAACGCGCGAAGCATGGGGAATAAGCAGGACGAACTGGAGATCTGTGTGCGATCCCAGCGTCATGATCTCATTGGAATCACAGAGACGTGGTGGGATAGCTCGCACGACTGGAGCGCTGCCATGGAAGGCTATGTGCTCTTTAGGAAGGACAGGCTGGGAAGGCGAGGTGGTGGAGTTGCTCTTTATGTGAGAAAGCAACTGGAATGCATGGAGCTCAACCTGGGAGTGGAGGATGAGCGAGTTGAGAGCTTGTGGGTAAGGATTAGAGGGCAGGCTAATGTGGGAGACACTGTGGTGGGTGTCTGCTACAGGCCACCTGACCAGGACGAGGAGGTTGATGGGGCCTTCTATAGTCAGCTGGATATTGCCTCACAGTCACAGGCCCTGGTTCTCATGGAGGACTTCAACTACCCCGACATCAACTGGAAGGACAACACAGCCAGGCACAAGCAGTCCTGGAGGTTCCTGCAGAGCGTCGACGATAACTTTTTGACGCAGGTTGTGGAGGAGCCGACGAGGAGAGGTGGGCTACTGGACCTCATGCTATCAAATAGGGAGGGCCTTGTAGGAGATGTGAAGGTTGGGGGTAGCCTCGGCTGCAGTGACCATGAGTTGGTGGAGTTCAGGATCCAACGAGGAGGTGGCAGGGCTGTAAGTAGCCTTGCAACAATGGACTTGAGGAGGGCCAACTTTAGCCTCTTCAGGGACCTCCTCGGAAGAATCCCATGGGCTAGAGCTCTAGAAGGCAGGGGGGCCCAAGAGAGCTGGTTAGTTTTCAAGCGGCACTTCCTCCACGCCCAGCAACAGTGCATCCCTGTGTGTAGGAAGGGAGGCAGAGGGGGCAGGAGACCTGCGTGGATGAGCAAGGAGCTTGTGGCAATGCTCAAGCATAAGGCGGTGGTATACAGAATGTGGAAAAAAGGACAGGCCCCCTGGGAGAAATACAGGAACGTAGTCAGGGAATGCAGAGATGTGACAAGGAAAGCTAAGGCGCGGTTGGAATGCAATCTGGCAAGGGACGTTAAAAATAACAAGAAAAACTTCTTCAATTACATTAACAGCAAAAGGAAGATCAGGGAAAATGTGGGTCCGCTGGCGGACGGGATGGGCGCCCTGGTTACAAATAACACAGAAAAAGCAGAGTTGCTGAATGCCTTCTTTGCTTCGGTGTTTACCAAGGGCAGCCCTTTAGATTCCCAGGCCCTAGGGACAAGAGAAGAAGCCGGGGGAGAGGAAGACTTGCCCTGGGTAGAGGAAGATTGGGTCAGAGAGCACCTAAGGAACCTCGATACCCACAAATCCATGGGCCCTGATGGGATGCACCCCAGAGTGCTGCGTGAGCTGGCAGAGGTCATAGCTAAGCCGCTCTCCATCATGTTTGAAAGATCCTGGAGAACGGGGGAGGTGCCGGAAGACTGGAAGAAGGCCAATGTCACGCCAGTCTTCAAAAAAGGCAAGAAGGAGGACCCAGGCAACTACAGGCCAGTGAGTCTCACCTCCGTCCCCGGAAAAGTGATGGAACGGCTCATACTGGCTGTTGTCTCCAGGCACATGGAGGACAAGAAAGTGCTCAAGAGTAGTCAGCATGGATTCACCAAGGGGAAATCTTGCTTGACTAATCTTATAGCCTTCTATGATGAAATGACCAGCTGGATAGATGAGGGGAGAGCGGTGGATGTCATCTATCTCGACTTCACCAAGGCTTTTGACACCATCCCTCACAACATCCTCCTGGGCAAGCTCTGGAAGTGTGGGATAGATGAGTGGACAGTGAGGTGGATTAGGAACTGGCTGGATGGCAGGGCCCAGAGAGTGGTGATCCGTGGTGCAGAGTCTAGTTGGAGGCCTGTAGCTAGCGGGGTCCCCCAGGGGTCAGTCCTTGGTCCAGTCCTGTTCAATTTATTCATCAATGACCTGGATGAAGGCACGGAGTGCTCCCTCAGCAAGTTTGCTGATGACACAACACTGGGAGGAGTAGCCGATACCCCAGAGGGCTGCGCTGCCATCCAGAGGGACCTGGATAGACTGGACAACTGGGCGGTGAAAAACCTCATGCAATTCAACAAGGCCAAGTGCAAGGTTCTGCACCTGGGGAGGAATAACCCTAGACACCAGTACAGGCTGGGGACCGACCTTGTGGAGAGCAGCTCTGCGGAGAAAGACCTGGGTGTCATGGTGGGTGATAAGTTGAGCACAAGGCAGCAGTGTGCTCTTGTGGCCAAGAAGGCCAATGGGATCCTGGGCTGCATTAAGAAGAGCGTCTCCAGCAGGTCGAGGGAGGTGATCCTGCCCCTCTACTCAGCCCTGGTGAGGCCGCATCTGGAGTATTGTGTCCATTTCTGGGCTCCACAGTACAAGAGGGATGCGGAGCTCCTGGAGAGAGTTCAGCGCAGGGCCACTGTCGCAGTTGCTGCGCTCCTCTATGCTGGCTGTGCTGCAGGTCTTCTCCTGCGCTTCCTCGCGCTGCAGCTTCTAACCTCGGCCAGAACCCCCAGTGCCACGTCCACCAGCTCTGCCTCGGTCATGCAGTAGATGGTTGCTGCCCTGGCCAGCCCCTGCCCCTGGCCAGCCCCTGCCTCTGCCGCTGGTACCGCCGGGCTGCCGTGGGGGGAGGCCCGGCCGGTGCTGCAGGCTGTTCTGTCGGTGCCATCCGGGCGGGCCGCCGCGGCGGGTGGGCTGCCGCCGCAGGCTGCCTGCCGCCATCTTATGTACCCGCCCCGAGAGAGGGGGCGGTCTGCGCAGGGCTCCGGGCATGCGCTCCGCCCCACAGAGGTCATGGCCGCCTCCGGGGGCGCCAGTCCCCAAGCCCACCGGCAGACCTGCCACAATCCCCGACAGGCCACGAGGATGATCAGAGGCCTGGAACATCTGCCCTATGAGGAGAGCCTGAGGGAGCTGGGCCTGTTCAGCCTGGAGAAGAGAAGGCTGAGAGGGGATCTAATCAGTGTATATAAGTACCTCAAGGGAGGGAGTGCAGAGGATGGTGCTGGTCTCTCTTCACTGGTGGCCACTGACAGAACTAGAGGTAGTGGCCACAAACCGAAGCACCAAAAGTTCCACAGGAACTTAAGGAAAAATTTCTTAACAGTGAGGGTGACGGAGCACTGGAACAGGCTGCCCAGAGAGGTTGTGGAGTCTCCTTCTCTGGAGATCTTCAAAACCCGCTTGGACGCAGTCCTGTGCCACATGCTCTAGGTGACCCTGCGTGTGCAGGGGGGTTGGACTAGATGATCTCTAGAGGTCCCTTCCAACCTTAAGCATTCTATGATTCTATGAATTCCTTTGAAAGAATAAATCATTGAGTATGTGAGTATGCTCATACATCAGAACAAAGATAACCATGTATTCTGAAACTGCACATGTGATCATACACTGAGTTATGTTTTCCAGTACTGTAAAAGTATTGCTACATATGGAACAAGAACAGCACGATAATAGAAAGACTGATTGTCCATAAAATCTTAAGCCCAGGTTACTCAAAATAAAACATTATTTTTATGCATGATTTACACAAACTGCTTGAAAACAAGAACCTAGAAACCCAAGCTTGGAGCATATTTTCCTATTGGAAATTAAATTCAAAGCTAGGGGAATAGTTATAATAATCAAGGTTGTCTAGGATGATGTACCCATCTGTTACAGCTGTTCAGTGTACAGGCTTACAGATAACTCCCTGGGTAGTAAAAGGTCTTCACACAAATGAGGAGAAAAATTATTCTAATTTTCCTTGAAACATTTGATTTATAAAGTTTTCAGGCTGTAAAGCTAGTGTAAGTTGGAAGGTGGCAGCTTGCATTTTTCCCAGCTTGCATATTCCCAGGTACCACTTATAGAGACCTGTCAAGATCTTAGAGCTTTGTCTGCCCTCTTTTTTGCAGTGGAGCCCACATCTAAAGCGAAAGCTGAACCAGAGAACACAAATATAAAAACAACTTGCACAATTTGAAGTATTTTCTACACTAAACTCTGCAGCTCATTCTGATCTCATTTTTACCAGTGTAAGTTAGTTCAGTGAAATCAGCCAAGTTATATAGATGTAAAATGAGTAGATGCCAGGGATTACAGCAGGTCTGTAGAATTCCTGGCTCCCTTAGTGGAGAACGTTAACCTTGAAAAGATTAGAGTGTATCTATGAGACAGGGAGTTCACACAGAGACAGCAGAAAGTTATTAACAAGTTTAAGGAGGTTTCGGCCACGGAGCAGAAACTGGCCAAGCTAAGAATCGTCCAATCATAACTCTGTTACTAGCTACTGTCTTTTGTAGTCCTCACCAATAAGCAGCAGCCATGACGAGGAGAGCTCGGTATAAATAATGTACTTGGAAAACAATAAAGCGTAGTTTGCGTTGCATCTACCCCAGTTGTTTGTGTTTTTGGCTGCCACAACTGTGACAAATAGATGCAAAATCCAACTCTAAAAATTCTTGTCCCTCACAAGATATTATTTTCTGGTGCTTAAATAATAGCCTTCTGCTAGGCAGTACACAAACAGAGCTAATTTTATATAGGAGTGGCTGCTATTATATTGTCTGATATCTAACAACCAGAAAACAGAGCTGACAGGCAGAACAGGTTTCAATATGCCATTCCAGACCTTTCTGACACAAAATAGTTCACTGGAAAATTAGTTTCTCCACATAGATGTGGGAAAAGTTTCTTTACTAAAGTTCCAAGCTGTTAACAAGAGGGGATGCAGTTAGGATTTAGGCTTGATATCAGCACTGGTCCAAACTGAGCATCTTGAAAGGAAGATGGCCTCTTTGAGGGTGTTAGATTCATTAGGTGAGTTACCAGCCAACAAATGCAGGTAAACATATAAAAAGGTTTAAGTCAACAGATCAGAAAAAAACAAGGAGGTCAGTACAGAGCTCCCTGTACATCACCAGCTAGTAGAACCAGAAACATACTGCATCCAAAAGGCATAGGTGTCTGGCTCAAACAAGAAAGAGTTACAGAAGATGGCACTAATTCATGTCATACAGGTGTTTGATACATACGCAGGCTATGACTTATTACCTCCCAGATGACAGTCACTTTCAATAGTTCTGCCAAAGCTTTAACTGGAGCCTTGGAACCAATGCGTTCCCCTGAGACAGGCTTTCAATGCAAAACAGCTACCTCACACTGTGCCAAGCAACAGCCAGATTCCTACACAGCGGCGATCCATTAGGGCAGATAGGGATCTGAACACATCTCACGCTGATGTGATGACTTCAGGAGACAAGAGAAGATTCATTTTAAAACTCACCCGACCTGCGCTATCTCAGTAGACTACGTTTCACCAGAGCCACTCCTCAGCTCACCCCAAACAGACCAGCCCCATGTGCTTTGGGATCCCCTTACCTCACCTGGGATGCTGGTACAGCCCTGCAAGCTGTTGTCCCAAGGCAGGGCCGGGCCCCATGGCAGACACTAGCTCTGCCTCCCTGGTTGCCCCATGGTTGTCCCTCTGCGCAGAGACACGCAGTCTGGTTCAAACCTCTCCCTTCTGAGGGCTTTTCCAACCAGGATCTCTTCAGCAGAGCTGGATCAGGACTGGTTTCCCATAGCTACAGCAGCAGGGCTGAAAGGGGCCATGGCTCTTGCTGAGAGTGCACCCGCTCCAGGCAGAGATCCATCTCCATTCACTCTTTGAGCCGTCACAGGTAAGAGCAGCTCAAAAGCATGGCAGCTGCATGATTTAAACTGCTGAATTTGTGCAAACTTAGTCGACCTGTCCAAATTTCTTTTTTCACTTGTTCACCTAGTGGCTTCTGTCTAAAAACAATCCACATGGTAATCCTTGGAGCACTTTTCACACTGTCTCTAAGGAGCCTCATGCCTCCCTGTCATGTTCAACAAGATCTAACAATGTATTGGAGCAATGCTGCTGCTGTTCTCTGTACTCACGCTACCTCCAAAGTCACCGCATTTTTAAATGCATATCTATGCAGCCACCTCTCGTCAGAGATAAGTTTTTGCCAATATCATAAAGTTCAGCGTGAGTTAAAAATATTTGTTGAGACAGACATGGCCCACACAGAGCCGCTTTCAATTCAAATAGTAGCAGAGCTGGCCTAGGCAGGCAGTCCCCAAGCACCATTTGAAGCTTTAAGGCTCATTTCAGAAAATAAATAATTGCTCTCTAGGAACATTTCTGACACACATCAACACTTCATTTTGGGCTCTGCTGTGCCAAAATGAGCAAATAATTCCTTACGTTCTTAGAATCAGGATTTAAACATTCTGAATACCTAGGACTGACCTTCTCCATAAATTTTCACCTGGAGAGCAAAAAACATGATCCAGCCACGCACGTTGTTTAAAGTAGACTAGCAATTAGAAGCCATAATGTATCCTAGGTTTTAATATTTGTAAGAGGATATTCTTCCTGAAAATACAACAACTCTGTGTTTGTGTATGTTCATACTGTCCTCTGTCCAAGATTATTTCAGTTCTGTCGTCTTCTACACCCAACCATCAGACCTGGTGAGACTGAAGAGTGCTCAGTGTCAAAGACTATGTAAAAATTCTGTCTCTGAAGGCAGAAAAAGGAGTCTGAAAAGAGCTTTTGCTGCCAGTGACCTCCTTTTGAGAGAGTGAGTTTAGCCTCAGCACAGCAACACTTCATCAAAGGAGTCTGATAAAAGTCCAGGCAGGGAAGAAAGCGATGCCAGCCCTTCCAGAGTTGCTTGCAGTAGCATGTCCTCTTGAAGAGTATACGGACAGCAAGGCATTTGCTCTGTGACTCTGAGTATCACTATGCTGGCAGCATCATTCCCACGTTACCATGATAGGTATCTCCTGGCATTGGCTAGTGCACCATATCTTAAAAATGACAAATTGTGCCTATGCCTTTGGAGCTGCACCTCTCCCAGTTCTACATACAGTCTTAATGAGAGGAGCACTAGAGGGTTCTTTTTTAATAAAGTAAAATTACACTAATATTCCTTAACAATGATTAAGATGAGAAAATCAGGACATCTTTGATTGATAAGAGGGAAGTCACCTTTATGTTTAAGCATAATTAGGCTAAAAAAATCATTACTTGGGCTTAAAAAAAATAATCCCGTGCTTTATATTTGGCTGAATATGTTTTGGGTTTCTGAGCACCATTGAATGCTAATGAATCTGTGAAGAAAAAGGGGTTTTTGCTCAATTCCATAGCAGTTACAATAAGGAGCTACACCAAGGAACAAGTTCAAAACCAGAAGAAAACTGCTCCAGGCACCAACAGAGCATGTGAGGATGAAAGCCATGAAATCACCATCACATTGACCACTTTAAATCAGCAATTAAACTAACTCTTAGGTCAATTGGCTTCTCTCTAGCTTCTGCTTTTTGTTGCTGCTGTTTCCTTTACCACCATTTCAGCAGCAACAGAGATTTGGCCTGACTCAAGCTGCTGGCACACAAGACAAGACAAGAAGCAACAAATCAGAAGAAGGCCAAGATGGGAGGATGCAGGTTGCACCACCCAGCCAGCATCATGAGGAAACAAAAGGCAATTCTACGAAATTAGTTTAAAAGCAGAAAGAAATTAGTATAAAAGCAAGAAAGAATTTGGAAAGACCACCAGATTTTCCCCTCAAGAAAATACAATCCTCTCAAGCTTGCCAGGTAAAGGGTTTTCTTGAACTGATAAGCAGCAGCCCATATGATGCCAGGATGCCAAGTGTTATGGCAAATGTAGAAATTGGAACTGAACATATTTCAGTTTCAGCATAATTAATGGAAGAAAAATCATACAAGGAATCCAGAGATTGTTTTAACAGTCAGTTTTGCTGAAATCTTGTATCAGCACGCCTTTTAAATTGGAAGTATCATCTGTGAGTAGAGGTAAAGTTAACATTCTTTCTGTCTGTGCCAAAAAAGAGGCTGTCTCAGAATGCAGTCTCAAGTTGATCACTTGCAAACCCTTGTCACATCTTTCTAGCTTAATGTTTAGTTTGTTTTTGACAGGTGCAGCAGATGGAGATGATATAGAAATGAGTTGCAATAAGGTGAACATAAAAACAAAAAGTTCTGCTGACACATCACTACTGTGAAGTCAAACTGAATATATACACGCAATCCAGAAAACAGTTTTTCATAGGGAAGGTGCTTTGAATATGTCGATACCATCTGCTTTACAATCTCCCACAAGTTCACTACCCACTGTGTAAAGAAGCGCTTTGATCTGATTTATACTGATCTCCGATCAATTCCAATCAGAGCGTCTACTCCCAGTACTGGGGGCTTTAGTGAATCCCAGCTTCTTCCTCTCCACGTTGAAGAGTCAAAAGACTCTTTTCGATACCCAACCTTTTAGTATTTCTTCATAAAATAGCTGCTGCATACCTTGATCATTTCAGTTGCCTTTCTTTGTACCTTGTCTACATCCTTCTTGAGGTGCAGAGAGCAGAAAGGCTCACAGTGCAGGCCCATCAAGTAGTAAAATTATGCCTTTGGCCTTCTCAATACCTTTCTGAAGATATCCAACATTATGTTGGTTTACTTGGCTGCTGCTTCTGCATCCTGAAATATGATCACAGAATCTCTTTTGAAGTTCAGCATTGTGTAGGCATAGTTAAGATTGTTTTTTGTTTGTTTTCTGGAGGGATGGCCTTACATTCATCCATTTTAAAACTTATCTAATACCTTTTTGTTTGGCCACTCAGTTTTGCAAGGTTCATCTGGAGTCCAATTTCATCAACACAACATTTGATTGCTTGGAAGAGTTTAATATTGTCTGAAAACTTGGAGACTTCCTTGTTCGCTCATTTACTCAGTTCATTGATGATGAAAAAACAATGCCAGCCACTGAAGGCCCCCACCTGATTCTTTTCCATGATGAAAATTGAATATTAGTTACACTAATGCCCTGTCGTTTGCTAGATAAATCTTGGCATCTAAAAGAAAGGCAGATTCACTTCTCCAGATGAAACAGTGTCTATTCACACTGACATTCTTCACTGATGACTACAGCACTGTTAACGTGAGCGTCTGCCCACAGAATGTGCTTTGATGATAGAGTTACAATCTTACACGCACAATCAAATAGCACAGAAATCAAAAGAATTGCAAGGGAAAGAGAAGGATTAAAGTTTTTCCCTAAAAATATACTAACCAGTAAAAAGCCGCAACTATAATTTTTCTGATTTGGGCAAACTCATTCACTGAATGCCACTTTTCAATTTTACATGAATCACTCTTAGAACAACCATTTATAAGATGCTACATGCAGAAAACAGCAGTCTTGTGATTGCAAATAGGAATTGACTTTGGTATTCATCACTTACTTAGAAAAGAGAAACATCTTCAGTTATAATAAAGAAAAAGAGAGTTTAAAGGAGTATTGTCTAATAATAGAAACATCAGGCAGGCAGGCTTTTCATTAGTCTCACTGGTACCACTTGTACCAAGATAACTTTGGTAGGGCAAGCAGAAAGCAGACTCCAGCTTCCCTGACACTAGGTCCCATCCTCCCAACAACACCTGCTCAGAAAATTATCTTACCCAAGCCTGGGAGCAGCAGCTATCCTTCCACCTCACTGCCCTAACAACACAGCGCATCCCTCCACCTGCTCCTGCATCTTGCATGAAAACTGAATTGCTCTATTTTTAACAGCCTGCCAGAGCAACTCAGAGAAGAGATGTGAATAGATCCACATATTTTCCACACAGTTAAAAAGCCACGGGAGAGCATTTTCTCTGCATGCATTTGGGTAGTTTTACTGCAGTACCAGTGTTTTCTCATCTTCTGCAATAAGCCAAGATGATGTTATCTTTGGTAGGGTTGGAATAGTCTAACTGGGAATTCAAATGCATGCTTATCTGGCCAGCATAAGTAGCGACAATATTTCATGTTAAAATTTTCATATATAATGTGAGTATATAACCTTCCATCATGGCTTCTGAGGGGAACACACTGGGATAAGCAGCATCACACAAGCCGGAGTGGAAGAATTGCTATCAGAGCACCTGGATATCTATCCCATGACAGGCCGTCAGTTTATAACTAAATCATTATTATTAACTAATCTCTGAACCTTCTCTGACTTCACTTGTGCAGCCCTATCAGGCAGTGATGTCCAAAACCAATGTTTTACTCTTCATCCCTGTTGGTTTTGGGGACAATTTCGCTTGTCGGACGTGCTGGATCCCAATCAGGCAGGACAACTAAAACCCCTGGAGCATCACGACTGCCAGTGGGATGAGCAGCTAAGAAGGGCCACGAGCACAGGGAGATTTCTGTTCCTAACCATGGGGGGCTGAGCAAGGCAGCCGTCCATGTCTTCCTCTTACTGGGACTGCATTTCTGAGCAGTGGCAGTGAGGAGAGCTCACACTGTTGACATTTGTAAATGCATCCAGCATCCTGGTGCAAATGGTGCATCTGCAGTAAGCAAACTTTCTCCTAATGTTTGTAAACTCAGAGCTAAGAAAAGGTCAGCCAGGTTTCAGCATGGCCGTGTACATTTCATTCACTGCTCCGAGTGCTAATAAAGAGAACTGGTAGAAATGGGCAGACTAATTTTCTAATTTCCTTGGATCTCTGCTTCATATTACAGAGAGACAAATTAGCAACGCACTACAAGTTCTAGGCATATGCTCTTAAAGAGCAGAATTAATAGATAACATGATTAGCAGAGATCAGGAAACAGGATGTGTCCCAAAAATAATCTTTCAAGGGCTCCACCAGCTAAATTTAAACTATTTAACAAGGATAGTTTGCCTACAGTAACAGCAGATTAAGCTGCCAAGTACACAGTTTGTTGAAGGCTTAAGGGCTCAACTCTGCAACTTGTGTTTGCCTTGAAATTTAATTTTAATGTGACGTAGAAGGCTGGGAGAAACTCCTCTGCACAGGAATTCAGCACGTTGAAGAGCCAAGGCAAAGCACTTGCTGACCACAGAGCTGATGGTCATGCCTTGAAGGACCAGTTTAGGGGCTGCACGAGGGCAAAAGAAAGACTGTGTAGAGCCCAGTCGTAGCTCATCTACCCAGTTCTAGCAGCTGCTCGTAGCTTCACAGCCTCACTGCTGAGATGGGGAAACTTTGCCCTTATAAAGATTTCCTCATGAGTAGTGTTTTCCTTACACGTGAAGTCAAGTTTATTTGCATAACCCAGTCATGCTATACTTGTGCTGCTCACACTAGGTCACATTTTGGCCCCAAACACAGATGTCTAAAAGCCACAGGCATTACGTGCAAAGCTCGTGTGTGAGATCAGAGTCTGTTCCCAGGCCTCCTACTGGCATGCATATACTGAATACTTCAGAGATATGGAACAAACTCCAATGAGAGCTCAAGATGTTAACTCCATAAGTCAAAGCTGCCTTATTCTGCCTGGTTTTCACTAGCAAGAAGGGCACTGCAGGCTGCTGGCATACCTGCCAGACAGCCTAACACATGCCACAACGATTCAGGTGGGAAGTTTCCAAGTCTCTTTCAGATTTCTGGGAAACAGAGAAGGGGGGTGGGGGGCGCCTGATCCCACCTGCCTGTCCCAAAAGGAGGCCTTTTTGCCCCACAGAGAAGGGCAGCCCCTTCCACTAGGGCTGCTCTCAGCTTTGGGCCTACTTCTTAATGCCTGTGCTGGAAACTTTTCCAAAGCAGCAGTCACAAAGCAGGCCCTTGGGCCCGTTCTGGTTATCTGTGTTCTTCAATCCCCCAGTGCACGGCCACTTCATCTTTTGGGCCCCCGAACAGGCTAGCATCATGTTGCAGGCTTTTATCCTTTGATTTCCCCTAGAGCTACCCACTCACCCCACAGCATGAAGGACACATGCATACTGCACCAAGGAGCTTGTATTGCCAATATCAGACAACCATGTGCTTTCAACATTCTTATTTTTTTTGATGGCTCAATATCTTTTCAGTGTTTGCTTTCATCTAGATAGTACTTTTTTTTTTTCTCCCCCCTGTCACCTTCTCTCATTTTATACAATAGATCCAGTGCTAATAGTTATCTCCATAATTCCGTGTATACAATCTCCAGCTCTGCACAGATAATACTTGCTTAATTCTCTAAATGTCCCTCTGAATTTTGTTAAGGGAGGATTATTGCCACATTTTTACCATAAAGGAAATCCCTCACTCTGGCAAAGAGCCAGAGTCTAGGACCATAAGGCACCTCCAAAAGGAGCTCAGTCCTGATGCTGAGGTCACTGTGACAAAGAGGATGTTATTAAGTGATGAATGACTTACTCCACTCCAGTATTCATGTAATATCTCACTTCACTGAACTGGACCTGTATAAGAATCATTTTCCTCTACCTGCCATAAACATTAATGGCAAATGGGCAACTCTCAGCTCTAATTTTTTAAATCCTGGCACTTGCCTAGGCAAAGAAGATGACTTACCACAGTCATGAGCACATTCAACACGGATCACAGTGGATTAACACTTATTCTACTGACTGCCATCAAAGCAAAGATGAGGGAGAAGGTTGAGCCCAGGCACCTGTCAGCAAAGGCTTGTTTTGTTTGCACAAGATTGTTTTCATATATTATATCTCCATACCAAATGTGGAAGAAGTGACTTTACAGAGAAGACTTTTTTCTACACTAACTTCTACTGACAAAGTGCCAGTAATTATTGGAGTCCCATTAAAGCCATTATTTTTGAACCACTGCTCCGCAGAAGTCCTACTTTCCCTGCCTTCTGCAGCTCTTCCCAGCCCTGAGGGGATGGCCAGTGCATCTTGAGGCATGTTTCACTCACAGCAAAGCACAGGAGGGGTAAAGAGTGTGAAAATGCTGCAGTTTGGAAGCCATAGTGGTAGTGGTGGTGGTGAAGGGGGGAAGGAGATATCAAATCAATATTGGATTCACAAACAGTCTGTGGACCGTAGGTCCAATCGCCTTCCTAGGAGCGAATCGAGTTCCCAAATAGTGTGATCAACTATAAGCTCGACTCTGGCAGTATCGGATTCACGAACAGTCCGTGGACCGTAGGTCCAATTGCCTCCCCCCAAACAAGTAGTCAAGTTCACAAACAGTATGATTTATTCAAATGCAACATTTACAAAGCAGGTTTCGGATGTCAGTACAGGAAATTCTCTACTACAGTGTGGGGTTTTTAGCTAGCTCTGATGTACAAATGTGCAATCATCACTCGCCCCAGAAGATGGGAGAGGGCTCTCAGTCTCGAGTCTCCTCAGGCGGCGTCCTGATGCAAGGGGAGGAAAGGGGGATCAGTGCATCAACTGATCCAGAATTTATGATGGATTCTTCCCTCTCAGTTTTTAGTCTCCTCAGGCAGCGTCCCAGCGCAAGGGGAGGGAAAGGGGCTCAGCCTGTCGACTGACCCAAGAGTTACGATGGTTTCTTCCCCCCACTTTTCCTCCTGAGCTCACCTTTTATACTTTTCTTTACATTCAGGTGGAGCTTAAGTATGACTAGAGTCATACTTAATATTGTTATTGATTGGTGAAAAAGTTTCTCACTTTCATTTGTGCGGAAAATCTCGCTGTCAAGAACTGAATGTCCAAAAGGAGACAGAGGAGTCCTAAAACTTTATTCGAAAAAAGGGAGAGTCCACCGGGCATAGCCCTGTGGGGTCTCTCCAATTGCTGGGGGATGCAGCCCCCCTTTTATCCTAATTTCCCGACCGAGGGATGCCCTCTCCTTTTCCCCATTGGCCAAGGTACTCAGAAGTTACAGCCTTCCCACCCATCTGCACCGAACTCCTGCCTCCTGCCATCTGTTCTCACCTAAGGTCCCCTGACTCCTTTGTCCCCCTTGCTGAAGAATGTGGGAGAATTCCCTTATTTCCCTCCTTTGTAAAGGCCCCATCTCCTTGCAGATGGCTCTTTTTGTCCCACTGGCTCATGGCTCCACTCAGTCTCCCCTCCCTTTGTCCTGCCTCTTCAGCCAAACTGTGGAGAAATCCCCTTATTGATGAATACATAAACTTGAGCATTCCGCTCACATTTAAAGGTACAGTCAATCAAAAATCTAGAGCGCATGCTCAGTGAGGGGTGGTCGTACCTTGGAGGCAGGTAACTTTTGGGATGGAGGTGTGGTTTTCACATTATAATGAGCAAAGTTCAAGCAAAGTTCATCTGAAAGGAGTGATTTGCCACCTTTGCTGGCTCAGCACTGGACTTGTTATCGTATATCTCCCATTAGACAGCCACTGTGCGGCTTATCAGCAGCCCAGCACAGGGAGTGCAACAGAGTTTGGCCGCGGTGTCTTCACTCAACTCCATCCTCTGTTACTCCCCTTTGCAGCTGCGAGGAGGGCAGATTGTGCTGCCCAGGGAACCGTGGAGGAGCAGAGTCTGTACGCACCAGCCATCCTGGAAGTGGCAACTGTGCATCACCCCAAGCAAGCTTTGTAATTCCAAAACTTCGGTTGGGCCCTAGTTTTCCTTTCAGTTCCTGCTTTCAAACAATTCTTCCACAAACAATTCTTCCACAAAGGGCCAGTGGGCTCCCCCCACCGGACAGCCTGGGCAGCTCATCCTGCACGAAGGAAGAGGGCACAGGCTTCTCACCACCTTTTCTCTCCTTGCTTTTGCTCAGCTCTCCGCAAACACTACAGGTATCCTCTGTAATAAAGAAGGACAAAGTGTCATAAAACCCAAACCAACAAAACTAAAACCACATTGAAGACAATATATTCTGAAGCAAGCAAAAACGAAAATAATTTTAAAATAAAATACAGCATTCTGGCTGACAAAATCTTTTACTCAAGCTAAACAAAGATCTGCCAAATGAGGATTTTTACAAAGGAACAAATATAGGATGCAAATTAAATTTCTCTGGACTTTCAGCAGCTGGCAGGATTAAAACAATGCAAATATAAAAGACTAGATATATGGCTTTACAGCCTGCATTTTCCCTTCCAGCTGCTGGAAACATCCTCAAGCGAAATAATAGGTAGAAGCAAAGATTATTGCCTCATAAATATGTTCACAGACATTCAAAAAAGATACCAGCTCTCATTATGAAGCACTGGCAGCTTTTTAAGAATTAGAAACACTCGCTTATGGAAACTGTTTGGTCTTGAGTGTTGAGGGTTGCCAAACTGAGATATATAAGTTAGAATCATCTGGATAACATGAAATCTCTGTTAGATGAGACTCAGTGGCAAAAATCTGCCTGTAATAGATTCTCTGGAAAGAAAATGTTAGCTTTGTGACAAACACTTGCTCTCTTTCAATAAACATAGAATTTTGCAACAACAATAAAGAAAAACATTGTGCAAATATTGATATTGTCTTCCTCTTGGGATTTTCAAAGGACAAAAGATAAATATTTCAAAACAAAATTTGTAAGTATCATAATATTTTTAAAAAACCTGAGAGCCACTTTTATCAAAGATGTTGCAAGATTGGAGGAGGGCATCACCAGCATTCTCAACCACAATCTAGCCTCTAAATTGTTCAAAAATACATCCCAACAGTCTCCCATCTTTCTTTGCACAAAGCAACGACCAAACTGTCCTTGCTTAGTCCTAAATTCATCTCTGCTATAAGGCAACAAAGCAACACCTAGTTGTGATTTAGGGCTGTCACATCCATAGCAATTTCAAACAGTACTGGAAAATTTTCCAGCCTCTCCACAGGGAACTCTGAAATGTTGCAGGTTTGAAGTATTTAACTGCTTCAGGGATCTTTAGAAATGTCAAATATTTGAAGAGGGAAACACTTCCATCACCTTGCAGCAGCCATAAGCCTTTTAAATATTAGCATTAATTCTGTTCACTGAGTATTCTTTATGTCCCTCCTCCAAGCCACATGCAAGTCCATACTGACACCAGAGAGTTCTTGTTTTTATCAGTTGGCCCACAGCCGAGCAAGATGCACAGAGCACTGGTCTTGGCTGCTGGTGCAAGGGCAGCAATAACATTTCTGCCCTTGACTGAGCACATTTATATGACAGAAGTCATTACTCCACCATCCTGGCAGTGATTTTGCAGATACAAGATTTGTTTATGTATCGTTTTAAAAAATAAAAGGGTTTAGTGAAGGACTGAGATACATCAGCTTTAGAAATACTATGATGGAATTGTTTTTTACCCTGTGTTAGAATTATTGCATTATTCTAGTTCAAAAACTAGTTTCTGTTGTATGCATTGAACTAGCAACAGAGAAAAATAACTAAAAGTCTGCCACAGCACCATATTTTCTATGGGGAACAGGAGAAATGTGTTTCTTTTTAGCTCCTTTGCATGTGCCAAGCAGAACACATAACCTGTTACTCCCACAGATTTGCCTCATGCAGGTCAGGTGTTTGCATGGACAGGAGTTGGGAAGGATAGGAAATAATAGGCCATACATAGAGAGAAAAGTTTACATGAAGAGTAGTATGTGATACAGATAAAGTCAATAAGCTCTTCCCTGTTTACTGTCCCTGCTAATGCAATGCATTCATTGAAATTAATGACCAAATTTTAAATATCCACAGAAAGAAACTAAGTTTAAGAATTCATAACAGGCCAATTGAACTCAAAGATTCATTTTAAACAACTTGCTGGAAAAAAAAAATTAAACAGCAGAAATTTATATGAGCAATACTAATAACATCTGCACAGCTACGAGAGTGTCAAAAGATGGGGGGGTGCTCATCAATCTATGCCTTCCACAACACCAGCCAATCATGACATATCTGAGGACAGAAAAGCTGAGCCAATGGACAGTATGTGGCAGCTGAGTCCTCTCTCTGCAAAGCATAGCACTAGCTACAGCTAGCAAAGGATCACCTGACGAGATTGAGCGCTAGTGATAGCTGTAAGAGCAACCCTCAGAGTTCTTCTCAATTACCCTTTGAGAAGGTCTTCAGAGTATCATGTTATATCCCCTTCTTTTCACCTTTTATTGCCAATAGTTCTGCCCATTTTCTTAGAACACATAATGGTGAGCATCTGCTTGAACAGAGGCCAGGAGCAATTGCAGCAGGTATTTGCCAAAGTGGGAGCAAGGGTGTGTGGAGAAATCTTTCCTTTTCCTACTCCTATATTTCCTTTACAACCTGCAGGCAAAGGCAACAATAGAAGTCACTTAACCAGGATATCTAAGTGCAGGCCAGCAGGTAACTAGGTGTTATTTATCCATGCCAAAACCTGGTTACAAATTTGTGCTTCCAGATTTTGACTTAGTCATCAAAAGGATCACATACACAGTATGGACTCACCTGACTGAGGCACAACAGGCAGGCAACTACTTCTTCAATAGCAAGCTACAGCTTTCTTCCTTAATTTTGAATTAGGCACATGCCACCTCGAGCCACTGACATATGAGCCCATTTGTACAGAAAGAGGGAAATATGCATTGTGAGGGACAACATGGCATTAGTCCACTATACAGAAAAGTCTTCACTACTCCAGAAGGTTACAGAAGGATATAGAAAAATACTCACCAAGACACCATGAAAAGCTATATTGAAAAATCAAAAAGAATCTAGCAAGAAGAAAAGACTGCTTAAGTTTTGCCCTAATTTAATGCAAACCTTTCTGTAGTATTTTGTATTGGGAATATTAAAGCTTGCTTTCATTTGCAGAAAGGTATTACTTATAACAAGGAAACTGTTGTGCAAGTAGTTATCAAACCATAACTGGGGAGAGAACCCACAAACCTACCATTAAATATCAGTTAGACAAGCCAGGATTTACCAGTTTACCTCCTAAGGGAATTTTAATGCATTATCTCTACAGGATTTTACAGTCAGAAGGTAGTGTGATTCCACAGGGATATCAGGGAGCATCTTTTTATTCTTTGCTGAAGATGAATATCTTTAAAAACATGACAAGAAAGGTTTAAGAAACTGAGAAACTCGATAAACAACATGGGTCCACATCAAAAGACGAATATACCTTTTGTTCATTATGTAAATGATAGTCTGTAATAAGAAAAAATGCTAAGGTCAAAGCAAAAATGTGAACTGAAGAAAAAAAATGCTTTCTCTGAGTGATTAATAATGAATCTTCCTAAGTCTAGTGAAATGACCCAGCCAATGAACTAAGTGATTAAAATCATGTTTCTTTTCCTGACTGGAAGGGAAAGTAAGAACAAAATTTACTGTTTGATCCATAAAGCATTCTGTTACATCATAGGAATAAAAACCTGAGTTTCTAGCTTAGGTGACAACACGGAGACCTTCACCACTAGGACAGAGTCTGCCCAAGACTCATTTTAAAAAAATATTTGTGGGTGGTTTGACACAGGCCTCCCCAGCCATGCTGAATTTCAGACAGACTGAGAGATCAAAGAGAATCGAGAGGCAGGTTGCTGCTGCCACTTGCTTCCCACCCAGCTTCAAATGAGAAGGCAGTGTCATGGTGGAGCGAGCGCGTTGATCGTAGGCCGCATCGGAGCAGTTCTGCGGTGCGGGCGCCTGCCCAGTGAGGGCTGGGCTCTGAGGACAGGACCTCAATCTGGATGGGAGAAAATTACACCTAGCACATCCAAGAAAAACTTTTTTTTTTTTCTTTCCAGAGGTTTTCTGATTATTAGTATCTGGAATATTAAAACATGCAATAATCAGGCTGCATACAGCGTGAGTTGATGTGAGACAAACCAGTGTATTTGGCCCCTTGGAGGCTACGTCTGAGTCGAGGGCCACGCACTCAGGTGAGAGCGCAGGGCACATTGCCGGGTTCAGGACTCCTGTCCCTGCAGCACCAACTCAGCTCACGTCTTTCCTAACACCTCATGCCTGATCAGATGATCCATCACAAACACCATTTTTGTCACTCTCCATACAGCACATTATTCCCTATATATCCGTACATCTCCCTCCCTCTCAGCCGTTCTTCCCTCATGAAAAAAAACACCCTCTTAGTTCCTTTCTCCAGGTGTCAATTCCAATTCTCCTTTGGCTGAAGAGAGGGAAAATATTGCATACTTAGCATATATGTGCCAAGTTAAAAAAAAAAAATCCCATTCCAGCCACAAATGGTATATTTTTGCAAGTATAATAATGCCAGCCTGAAATATCGAATGCAGCAATAAGCCTTGAAGGTCACCAAAGCCCAGGTGAGTGTGGACTGCCAAAGGACAGGGTTTCAGGTGCTCAAGCCTTTGCCTATCAAGGCCAGGCCCTCTGCACAGGCCCTGCTGCAGGAGAGCCTGGCTCTCCAACCAAACTAGTAATGCAGAGCACCAGCTTTCAGCAAAGGGCCAAAAGTGTGGAGGTGGAGAATTATTTTAATGGTAGGCTAATAAAGCAGCTGAGGTTACGTTTAGTTGCTTTATGAAATTCACAACTGGAAGGAAAAGGTATCTGCTGTCAAAGCTAGATTATTCCATAAGTAATGGAGTGCCTCAGAAAATTATTTTTCCCATCCTAAAGATATTCCATGGAAAATAATAGGCATTGAAGGAAGAATAATATACTGTTCTTTTGGGTTTCTGTGAATTTTTCTCATTCTCTTTTCCTTTCCTTTTTCTTCTTTTAGCTGTCTTCATTATATTAAATGAAGCGATTATCAAAATCCAGATGTTTTCTTTTTCTACCAGAAAAACATTTTGAAAGGAAACAAGCAATCATCAGCCCCAATACTGAACACAAACATTATTAAGCTGCCTTCCTGTTTTTCTGCTTCCACAAAGACAAGTCTGCAGTGACAACCACGTGGTTTCAAGATGACTGTATAGGGAACTATAAGCAGTAACATAACTACAAGGAAGAAAGGAACTAATAAGTGTCCAGATTCTCAGAGAACAGTTGCTACTGCTAAAAAACATACAGTCAACAGGAGAAAAAAAGCTTGTTGTGGAAATCTCTTCTAATAGGTTGGTACCTACAGACATACAGGGCCCATCCAACTGCCAGAGAAGTCTAGATAATTTGTGCAGCTATTTCACCTTCACATTTATCAATACTAGATAATTTTTACAGCCTTCTTGGGAAGATGAGTATTTTTGCACCCATTTCACAGATATAGATTAGAGAATGTTAACCAGTGTCTGAGATGTGTTACATTTATCCCCAATGCTATAACACTGTAGCTGAATAAATGTTTGTAAATGTAAATTTTTTTAAACATATTTTTTTCTCCTCCTCTGATTATAAATCACAGTCTGAGCAAGAGCAAAAGGAGACAGATGGTTAAGGATGCAAAGAAAGAAATGAAGGAAACAAGTAAACATGGTTGAGTAAAGATAAATACCCATGAAAATGCATTATATTGTCACGACTGTTGAACAGGAACACAAAGATCCAGTCATTAGTATTCACAGCTCAGAAAAAAAAATGTATTAAGGATCATGAATTTAACACAGACAGAGTCAAGAAAGGCAAAAGCTGTGATTTTCTCAAAGGCTGTAATGCAGTTCCCTCATACACAGCAATGCTGCATGGCAGGTATACGTGATACCATATTTCCTACAGATCTCCCTACATAAACAATATGGGTTAGAGTTGTAGCAGCAATTCTAACCAAACAGCTCAGTTTTAAGGTGCTTGAAAAACAACTTCATTTTATTACTCATCATTCCTTTAAGTGAATATCATCTCTCATCTGTAATGCCACATTTCCATAACTGCCACTGTCCCATTCCTCCTGTGGGTGGCTTTCCTCATTTTCAGTTTAAACTAGAAAAACTGGGAAACAAGAAGGCCTGTAGAATTTGCCCTTTTGGGCGCTTAGTCATAATTACACAATTTTCTTCATCTTTTTCTTTTTCTCCTGCATTCCAGTCCACATTCAATCTCAGCATTCACTTTCTGAGGCCAAATGCACCAAAAATCTGGATCATCAGAAATGTAGGTGGAATTGAGACATTTCTTTCCCTCTACTTCTAATACTCTTCCAGCTGCTCTCTGTGATGGTCCTCATCATTCCTTCTAAGATTTTGGCATTTTAACCTCTAGATCTCCTACATCTGTGCTTAACATTGGCCTCTTTCCCACTTTCCAAGAAAAAGTAGAAGCATAGTGACAGTTTCAATTGATGTTCTGCACACAGAGCTAGCAGGCAGAGGTGAGAGAAATACAAAGGTGTCTAAGAAATTCTTCCATCATATATAACACTTATCCATACTCCATATCAAGAAGAGATGTGATCTTTTTGCTCCACTAAGCAGCCAGGGGAGAAGGTATCTGAGAGAGCAGGAGGACTAGGGACAGGCACTACCACAAAGCAGGAATAAGGCTTCAAAACTGCATGCAAGCAGCTGCTTTTTTGCAAGCCTGCACACAGAAAAGCTTGACAACATGAAAATGCCTAATACTGGTTCTTGGAGGAGCCCAGGGGACAGCCATTGTCCTCTGCTGTGGGTTCGCAGCTTTCTGCCAGACGGAGTTCAAAATTGGTCATTTTCAAAATGCTCACTGACTGTGATCAATCCTATTTTTTGCCTTACGGCTTTTCCTTAAAAACAAGAGCCTTAACTGTAACTCTGCTCACAGTCCTGTCTACTATGAAAACTTCCTCTGCAATTTTCCTCACTGCCATTCCAATTTATACTTCCTTTGAAAACGTATCCTTTTTTTCCCCCTGCCCTGCTAATCCCTGTCCTTCTGCCTTGTCTTTGTACTGCTGCCCAGCTGGATTTTGTATTATAGTGATACTGAACATGATGAGATTCTACCCTCCATGATCTTGGAAAAGATGAGGGTATCAGACTCACTTTCCACATTAAACAAGCATATCTGCTTTCAGTAAACACAAGCCTACACATTAGAATAATCTGGATTCATTTCAATGCACTTTTAACCAATTCATATTTTGAGCAAGGCAAGGAAGCCTTCTGTTTCTGTTCATCTCAACAGGAAAAGTGAGTTAATATAGAGACTCTCAACAGGGAAGTGCTCACCTAGCAGATGGTAGTTTTGTCCATGGAAGGGTCTTCTGTTCAGCATCAGTCGTCTCCACTGTATTTCTAATTTCCATCTTTTTGCATGTCCTTGCTTTTTCTCCTCTTTCCTATATGTCCCCTCTCAATATGGTATCCTGCTTCAATACCTCTCAATAATTCCTATCTCTTTAACTGTCTTTTAAAATCTTTTTTATTATCAGTGAGAGCTACAAACATCCCCCTCATATACGATCTGTGCCTAGCAGCTCACTATTGTGGACAGATCTCACTGTGGTGAACTTGAGCTGCTTCTGCCCAAGCCCCAGAACTACCAAAACCTGCACAACTGCCTCAAAGTAGCAACAAACCTTATCAGCCCCGTCTAGAGCTGCGGGCCTGAGCTCAGCCCTGAACTACTGTAGCTGCATCTTTTGGATTGCCTCAGAGCACTCCCATCTCCTCACACATTAGTCCTTCCTGCCATTGCCTGTCTGAGGCTAGAAGTCTGCCCATGCTTCCCTGCACGTGTCTCTCTTCGGCTGCAAACTCTACCTTAAGGTTATTTTTTTCATCTCTTTCACCTAATTTGCATTTTTGTTTTTGTGGCTATCTGTCCTAAGAGTAATTTCTACTTTGTTCTCCAGTTAAAGCAGCTTTCAGTCCTCTAGGATAAGCACTTCCAAGCCCAGCTCACTCTTTACCCATTTGTCTCATTCACGTGTCTATGCCACAACTAATCAATTTGGCCTGAAAGGTCTTACGGACAACTGCTGCCTAAACTTATGAGTTAATTTTATTTGGGACTGAAGAGTCACACACTTATTATTGCATTTTTTTTTAAAAAAAAGTTGTTTCAGCTAAGAGAAAATATTTTGTCATAATTCAACATTCACAACTAACCACCCTAAAATTTACAATGATTACTACCATAAAAGACAAACCAGAGCAAACACAACTGAAATACATATTGTAATGTGATTTATAGGAGACCACAATCAAATAGTTGGATCATCATGTTGACAAAAACATCCTGCAGCTCTATGTTTATCAGGCCTTTTGTAAGATATGCTATCTGAGCTCTGCCATACTAATCAGTTCTATCTTGCACAAAAAAAAAAATAGCATTGAAATACTGCATTTCCAGCATGCTCTATTTATATATGAGTTAAAGCAACTACGCCCAACATTAACTTAAAACTCTACAACACATTGCTGTTAGTAAACATGCCTGTATACCTCAACCAGAAATTCTTTAGCTTCAAAGATAGATCTGAAAGTCATCCCCAAATTTTTTTTAAGCAAAAAAAAAGATTTAAGTATGTGAGCAAACTGGAATTACATAGATTTTATGTGCAGAGATAACTGTATATAGTGCCTGATAGTTACACATGAACTCATACAGCTTTTGCATGAAAACTTAAGGAGAATTGCTTTTTAACCCATATCTTAAATCCAGAAATGCCTTTATGATAAATATTTTAGAGTAACTTTTAAAAAGCAGTGCCTAGAAATGCATAAATCATAAATTATATACTCACACTATTGGGCCACAGTCCCACAAGTGGAGTAAATCTAGAGCTATACCATTAATTTCAGACTTGCAACTACACTACAAAAGAACTTGGTCATGATTTTTTTATTATTTATTTATTTTACCTAAAGAAGTCTAATTATTTCTCTTAAGAGAACTGTACATGCAATTCTTATGGTAAAATAAAACTACCAAAAGAAAGAAAGCTTTTCAATATCTCATAATATAAACCAGCACTGTGGTCCTTCAGGTTTGTTCAATGTTTCTGACACTAAAACAAATTGCTTATGGGTTAAATTAGAGCTTTGGCTGAAAATAATTGTCTTCAACCCAAAATTCTGGTATAAGAATAGTCAATGCAGAAGCAATGTGTTTTCAGCAAAATTTTAAAATACTGTATTTTACATATATAACTCCCTTTTAGATTACATGGATGTTAAAAAGCTCTTTTCCCATGTGGTTTCAGTTTATCAAATAGAAATTTTGCAAGCTACAATTTAAAGCAGGGATGAAACTGAAGCCCATGTACACTAAATATTTTAAACAGATACCATAAAAATCAGTAAGCCCAAAATTTGGCCAGGATACTCCCTTTCTTCTTGCTTGCAGCTCCTATGTAGTTCAAGTGCCTGCCAGCCCCTTGGCACAATGCTCTGTTCATAACTTTCAGACAGGGAGTTTTACAGAGGTTAAGAGCTTCTCCATCCACACAGAGCTCTAGCAAGAGATAGGATTAATGGGATTAATGCTAATGAGGGTAAGCAACCATGGCCTTTATGCTCTTCCTCCAAGCAATCTCCCTGCACCCCTCCCCACATGTGTGCATGAGGCAGGACTACAGGGGTCCTAATGCTGCTGGGATATCCCACACACTCTGGAGTTGCTGGGTCCGGTTTTCAAATTGACGGAGAAAGAGGCAAACACCATTGATATATTGTGCCTTTTAATAATAGGAGAAAGATAATAAGTATTACCAGCTAGCTGGGGTCCGGGCTTTCCCACGCAGGGGTCACATCACGGACCCCGACCGCTTCGGTCGTCCCTCTTTTATACCGTTCTTACCCCAAAAAATGTTCCCCCTCCCGTTCTCCTGTTCTTATTTCATGTCAATGTTATCTATATTTTATTGCTGACTGGGACACCTGGATAGGCAACCCCTCCATGCAGGACATCCTGACTTGCCATATATCAGGAGTCCTTGCAGATAGGCAACCCCTCCATGCAGAGTCACCTGTCATGCCATTTATCAAGAGTCCTTGCACTTTGAGACTAAGTATTGACTAGCTTATTAGCACACTCTACATTAACTATTTAATCCCTACAGAGTGATCCTTTACAGGGTTAAAAAAAAAAAAAAACCCAAAACACACAAATAAATAAAAATGAACCTTCACAGTACTGTCCTACAATGCCAAAAGACAAATCTCCCATGGCCATCAGACAGGTTGGTTGCAGTAATGAGATCCTCACTTGGGGACACGCTGCCTGCTGAAAAATGTAGAAAGTCCTGCTACTGCCTTAAAAAAAAAGCAACCACCACCACCAAGCTGCTTACAGTTCCCACTTTGCTTCTAGCAGTGCCGAGCGTGAAAGCCCTGTCTTCTACATGCTTTTCAGGGGCACCTTACTATATTCCTTCTTTCCTAGGATTTCTCTCCCACTTTCCTGCTTCTCTCCCACTTTCCTGCTTCTTTTTCAGGTGCACACTAATTTTCACAAAGGCCAAGGCCACGAAACTCTTCTGCACACCTACTCAGCATTGGCTTTTGCTGTGGGGAGAGAAATGTTTCTGTGACAACAGCTCCTACAAGAGCTGTCTCATCCTGTGATAAACTCTTCAGTTGCTGTGACCGTACTACTTCAGCATAGTTTCAGCTGACTCCTAATGATACTTTTAAGTGGGTTAAAAGCAAAAAGGAATGGAAATATTTCAAAGAAAAAAAAAAGCTAAAGAAAAACAATTTCCTCTTCAGAAGTCTCTGCAAAACTCAAGATGCCACATTATCTACTGATGACTGTTTTCTTCTAGAAAACCCTTCAGAGCCTCAGGGGTAACTAACAGACCATGATATGACAGTGGATGCTATAACATGCAGGGGTATGGAGGAGCAGGGTCTCTGTGATGGTGAGCCAAAGACCTTTATTTAGGGTTAAACACAACTTATGTAGTTTCCAATCCCGGAGCAGCCACTGCCCTGCCTGGACAGCAGGCAGAGCCCAGCAACTCAACCAGCCAATCAGGCAGGTGATCATGCACCGACCAGGCGTGAGGCTACCCAATGAGCTTCCTGGTCATGCGCTGGCCACATGGCTGCAGCTCCCGCCTCTCCTGCTCAGCTCCCCCATCTGCCGAGGAGACACTGCCTGTCACTGGCCCCAGGCTGACTGCAACATATCCCCCTTTGTTTTTTTTTGCCATTATGATTCCAGTGAGGATAATGAAGAAAGGGAGGAGAAGATTGCCGCTAGTGCCAGTCGGACCCATCACGCAGGAATCCACTGCAGGCTTTGATCTGTGGAGACGCAAGCATACCCTCGCCCCCATGTTATCAGTGGTACTGCTTTTCCCACCAGCCCGTTCCTGGGTCCCGCACCTCCACCATGGCTTTACTAGGTTGGGTTGGTTCTTTTCTCCCCAAATGCTGCAGCATTGGCGAGTCCACGTCCACTTTCATTATCATCATGGTAACATATTTGCCATAGCAGAATTCGTACTTCTACGGATGTTGAGGGTCACTCTCGCACCAAGTGCCAGGGCCCTCCCCCACAAGCCAGAGCAAACAACACCTCCACACAAAGTGAGGTCAACTCCACCCTGCTGTTGTCTGCAGCAGAGCTTTATACCAGTGCAGGTGGGCATGCGCTGAGGAGCAGCACTCATTGGCTACAGGCTCCCAGCTGATTGGTTCTCCTCCAGGTGCTTGGTTGCTAGGCGTCGGTCCAGTTCCCCACAAACTCCACTTTCCTATATATTCTTACTAAGGCCCCAACATCTCCCCCTCTTTTTTCCAAAAAAGAAAAATTAGCAATAAACATTGCAGCATTTACGAAGTAACATAGCTGTAAGTCTCAGCATTTCCCCTCTTTTTACAAAAACAAAAATTGGCAATATCATGCATCAAAATATTATAAACAAAAACAAAGCAACATAGTTGCAAACACAAGTATGATCATTCTGGTCACACTTTTATGATAATGTTTCATTTTTAAATTCCCAAGACAAAAGAAAATGGTCCCAAAGGAATACACAATTTCATTTTGCTTACAACCACAGAAATTCTTCTTGGAAAGGTAATTGTGCTCTTCATTTCAGCAACAGGAGAAGGAAAAAATCTTGCCCTTTGGAGCTGGGGAGGATGGGGGTCCAAGTTAGTATGGTCAGACTGGATATGCTATCATTTTTAGTTTTCAACTGCTGGAAAGTTCTTCCAGTCACGGAGTCTGCCGCTCTTTTCAGTTCCAGATCTTGAGGAAGCTGTCCCACAATCCTGTTGCCACTGCCATTCCATCATCAGTCACACCTAAGCAACTGACACAGAGCAGGTGTCCTTGCTGATCATAACTATCAGCTTTCAGTGTATCCCAGACCTTGTAGTTGAAGTTGTCATAACCAGCTAGGAAGAGACATAGCTGTCCCAGATTATAAGCTTGCCATCCTGGGAGGCACTGACTAGAAGCCTGGAATCAGTCCCCCAGTGCATTGCGTAAATTTTAGCCAAGTGTCCCCAGAATGTTCTTCTAGTACACATTTGAATTCTCCCCACGGGGTCAATGTTGGCTGTGATCTGAGCCAAGGTGGCATCGGCACATGCTTTCCTAGCATCCCTGATTTGGTTTTTCAGTTGCTTGGCCTCCTGGCGTAACTGGTCAAGCTCACTCATTTTCCTGTGCTAGAGTTGCACTTCACTGCCACCTCTGAGAGGACCACAAATCTGCTCTTCCATCCACTGCTCATTAACCTGCCCGGTTCGTCCGCCCGCCCTGGCCTGCTCCCAGCAACACTGCAGCTTGGGGGGCAGGAGAAGAAGAGGGTGGCAGTTGGGGGGGGTCGCTGGCTCTCAGCTCCTCCCCAGGGGACCAGTGCACATCAATTCTAATATGTGCACGTCAGTCTCTAATCACTGTGGATTTTGCCACAGAGAGGTTGACTCCTGTGCTTCCGCGGGTTGCGGTGGAGAGTTCATGGAGGCAGCCATCGTCTGGGGATACTTGTTTGCCACGTCCCTCACAACGCGGCGGCTCCCGTTTCCCTGTATTGGCATGCCGTTCTTGCAGAACGGTGACCGGCACTCCGCTGCCTTATGCCCGAGCCTTTGACATCTCGTACAGGTCCCATTAAATCCTCTCGGGCCCATACCTTCCATCCTGAATCTGTTAGGACACTTCCTCCTCATGTGTCCTAATCGACCACATAGGAAACATGTTCCATGAAATCTCTTGTCTCCCTTTCTAGACATTCTTTCTCCTTTAATTGCTGCGGCCAAAGCCGCACCATGTATTTTTGCCTTTTGTTCTTCCTCCATCATTGGCGCTCGGGCACAGGTCTCTATCATTTGGACAATTGAAGCTCCTGGTGGCAAAGTAGCTAATAGTTGCTTGCAAGTTTGGTTTGCGTTTTGAACTGCTAGATCTTTTGCCAATATTGCTTTCATTTCCGCAGGCACATTAGGTGCCATATCCAGGGCTTCCTTCAGCCGATCAACAAAGTTGAAAAAAGACTCATTCGGCTTTTGTATTATTTTTGTGTATGGCAACTGTGGCGTTCCTATTTGTGGTAGTGCAAGAAAAGTGGCTAGCGCTGCATTTTTTGATTGCTGTAGTATCCGAGGGTGGAGCGCTGCCTGGGCCTCGGTTGCCCGGTAACGCCCATTGCCCATCAGTTGATCAAGGGTGGCAACCCTTAATGGATCATCCATACTGCGATTTAGATTCTCCAATTGTTTTTCCTCTAATCTTTCCTGCCATTTTGCTAACCAAAGCATATAAGCGGTAGAGGAAAGCAGGAGCTCCATTATTGCTCTGCTATCTGCAGGCACCATATGGGAATATTTAAACAGGGCAGAGACCTGATTTCTCACCAACTTATTGTCGTGCCCATACTGCATTACTGTTTTTTGTATGCCTTGAACCAATTTCCAATCGAGAGGTTCCCACCTAGGGCCCTGGGCTCCCGTTACTACAGGAGCTGCTAGTGGTGTTAATACAAATTCTCCTTGTAGTTGAGCATTCTCTATGAGTCCTTTATACCGTGCTCCCGCATTAAATGTTGGATCAACAGGTGGCATTCCCTCATCATTACTTCCACCTGTAGTGGCTGGGAGCTCCGGCAACAATCCTTCTTCAGCTGGGTCACTTCCTCCAGCTGCTTTCTTTTGAATCTTAGGAGTATCTTTTCATGCCTCCCACCGCTCCAATTGTTTGTCTACATTTTCCAACCCTTCCACTATAGCCCTGTGGGCAGCCTTATATGCTGCCTTCACATCTCTGGCCTTGGACCCACAGGCTAATCGCCGCATTTGTTCTAATAATTCTGTCATTCTCTCTGCCTGTCCCCGAAGTTCTTGTCGCATTTTTTGAACCACGGCATTATCATCGTCCGATCCATCTGGGATCGGTACTTTAACTGGGTCCACTTCCATTTCGGGCGCTGTGGGGGTTGGTCGCTTTTCCCCCTCCCATTCGGGCGCTGTGGGAGGTGGTCGCTTCTCCCATTCGGGTGCTGTGGGGAGTGGTCGCTCCTCCCCCTCCCATGGGGGGAGATACTCATCCACTCCCCCCCATACTTCTTGTTCGGCCAAAGTTACCGGACATGCCTGTTTAGGTGAGGTTACCTTTTTCTTATTATCTATTTTCTCACACTGATTTGGCTCAGTATTGTTAGTACATTCAGAACTTTCAGACCCATTTTCCTCTTCTTCTCCATGGAGCGCTTCCCAGAACGCAATAGCGACTAACCGCTCAAAACATAGGCCATATGAGACGATATGTTTTTGTGAGGCACCACGCTTCCTCCGAGCCTAATTGTACACCATCCCATAGTTCTTTTCCTACTCACTCCCATGATTCAAATTTACATGCCTGGGAGGCTTCTTCTATGATTTTTCTCTTCTTACAAAATAGCAACAAATCGGTTAACTCAGTTTGAGACCTCAATCTTAGTTTTTTGAGCAAGCCTTACAAAGCGTTCAACAGTATCATGTTCCATTGCTGTTGCAGCAACTTCCACTCTAGATGCGCCAATTCCCATTCTGACTCACCAGGTCGTGATCACAATCCGCTTTTCTCCAGTAAGATCCCTCGCGTTCTCGCACGATCACGTCAGGGTCACCAGATGTCGAGGGTCACTCTCGCACCAAGTGCCAGGGCCCTCCCCCACAAGCCAGAGCAAACAACACCTCCACACAAAGTGAGGTCAACTCCACCCTGCTGTTGTCTGCAGCAGGGCTTTATACCAGTGCAGGTGGGCATGCGCTGAGGAGCAGCACTCATTGGCTACAGGCTCCCAGCTGATTGGTTCTCCTCCAGGTGCTTGGTTGCTAGGCGTCGGTCCAGTTCCCCACAAACTCCACTTTCCTATATATTCTTACTAAGGCCCCAACATACCAACCAACCCCTCCCATGGAAGCAGTAGGAACCACTAAGAAACTCCTTTATAAGTTGGTCATCAGTCAGTTTGGAGATATGGGTTGTTCCCACAGTCAAGAGTTGGTGGTTTCCAACAACAACTGGTTTATGGATGGAAGAAAATTTCTCTTCTTTTGTTGAATGCATTTCTTCCTCCTTGATTCTTCTAAAAGGCATCTTCATCAATTCTTGCTGTTTCTCCAGCTGTTTGAGGTTATGGGATTTAAGGGGTGATCCTGGTAGTGGCTGGCAAAAGATGTCATTCACACAGAAAGCCTTGAACCTATATTTAGGATGGCTGCATAACAGAGGTGTCAGTATAACCACTTCATATTCACAAGTTGTGATTTCGGTTACAGAGAGGATCTCGTGCTTAGCTTCTGGATGGCAGATGTATGTCACTGTGCTTGATTGGGGTAGGTTTTGTCTGAAGCTACAAGGTGTGCCATTTCCCATTTCTACAGGATAGTATGGGGTCATTTACTCATCTATATTTTTGTAGGTATCTCTTTTGCACTCTCTTTTGGATTTTCCTTTTCTTCTTGATCTGGTTCTGATGGTGGGTTCTTTATCATCATTTTCCCAAGACAGTATTCTTGGATGTTTGTTTCCTGACCAGTTTCTTTCTCTTCTTAAAAAGGTGTTCCAACTTTTCTCTTCTTAAAAAGGTGTTCCAACAATTCTCCTGGAGTAGGACCGTTGTAGTCCTTCTCTTCTTCCTCATTGCCACTGGACATGAGCGGAGGTACATCCCCAGCAGTCATGACGATGTAGTCGTACAGAGCACCACCCGTGGGCAGGCTGAGCTCGGTGCCGGGCCAGCTCGCCCTGCAGGGGGCGCTGCGGCGCGGCCCACCCGCCGCCCACAGCAGGATCCCGCCGAGCAGCGCGGCCATCACCGGCCCGCGCCGCTGCCGCCCCGTCCTGGCGCCCGAGGGTCGTGCCGAGCCAAGCGAGCCGAGGCGGCCGCAGAGCTGCCGCCACCGGTCCCCGCCGCCGGCCACATCTGCCCTATCCCCGCCCAATGAGCTTCCTGGTCACACGCTGGCCACGTGGCTGCACCTCCCACCTCTCCTGCTCAGCTCCCCCATCTGTGGAGGAGACACTGCCTGTCACCGGCCCCAGGCTGACTGCAACAATAACGCTACTCTATTTTTTATTTAGCAGTGCAGCAAGCAGTTATGTAAGGCCTACTTAACTACTTGGTGTACTTTTAAGGTCTACTGCATTTGAAAGTCTTTTTTTCTGCATCTCCAGCTTTACCAACACCTATTCCTCTACAGCACTTACTGCTGGAAAAAGTATCCAGCTGCATCCAGGCCCAGCTCATGCAGACATTTAGGGGTACACAGCCGTGAGAAACCACCCAACTCCTCAGGAGATGCCGCTCTATGCAGATCACAGACTCACAGAATAGTTAAGGTTGGAAGGGACCTCTAGAGATCATCTAGTCCAACCCCCCTGCTCCAGCAGGGACACCTAGAGCACGTGGTACAGGGTGGCGTCCAGGTGGGTTTGGGAGATCTCCAGAGAAGGAGACTCCACAACCTCTCTGGGCAGCCTGTTCCAGGGCTCTGTCACCCTCACAGATGCCTCCTGGCTGTCCTGGAGCCGCATGCAGAGGGAGCACCAGCCTGCAGGAAGAGGGTTTCTAGGAGCACTGCTGACCTCTGAGTCTGAATCATTCAGTCCAAGCTTCTCTATTTAGTGTGGATTGGATACTGTTTTTCCCTTTTGAAACAGTTTCAAATTAATACACACTGAACAAGATGTAATTTCTTTACTTATTAGTGAAAATAAAGCTATACAGCATTTGGGAGAAAAAAACCCCTCACCCAATAACTACTAATATGTTACTCTAAGGTCACTGGCATAACGAACACATTACGAGTAAGTCGTCGTAAATGGACTTGATGAGAAAAGCAAACTGTCATTGAAATAGGCATCAAAGTTACCACCAGCCACAAAGCAGGCAAATAGTATAGCCCATGTCTCTTATAAACAGAAAGAGACTGAGAGGGGAAAATGCATTTCTCTAAATATCTCTTACACCCACCCACTGTGGCCATGCTGGCTTCTTGCTGCAGCCACAAAGCTCATCAGCTCCGCAGCAGCGGGGAGGCTGAACCCACTCTGCGACATCCATGTAACATCACTAAGATAGTTCCCATGAGCTCAGCAGGGTTGTAATGCTAGATTTGCAATGAGTCTGATTTAGCACTAGTTCTCACTATGGGACCAGCAAGCAAACACCCCGCAGGGCTGTGATGAGGGGAGGAAAGGCAGGAGCTTGAACCACAGAAAAACCCCTCACAGGCCCCTGATCCCCATCCACGTTCTCCTCCTGGCATGTCCCAAGCAACATGAGTAGCACCCCGCAGAAGCAGGAGGCACTTTCATGCCAGCATGCCTTGTCCACTCCATGGAAACTAACGATACCACTTTAATTATTCCTGACACAGTTAAAGCAGGATAAGTTTCCAGTACAGGCAGGCCCAGCAATGGCAGGGACAGTGTATTGGAGATGGAAATTTCTGTGATCTGTAGAGTGGTAAAGATACACAATACGAGTGGTAAAGAACAGGAGAGGGAGATAAACCAGGGCAGAAGGGGAGCTGGGTGCGGACTATTATCACCGACCATGACTGGGACCCAGAAACTTGGGATGGGGATATTTGGGAATCAGACGAGGAAGTCCCCACACCAGAGGAGAAGGGCCCATCGCAGGACAAACCAAAAAGGCGAGCCGCCCTGGTAATATGAAGGAAAGCTGTGCTGACAGGGCAGGGACATGTGGTGTGACAGGATGAACTAACTGATTTCACCCCCGAAGATATTAAGAATCTGCTATGTTGCAGTTCAAACGGCGCGGCAACCTGGTTCAGGGACGGCACGGCGACCACCCCCAGGCCGCTCGGACCATCAGCTCGCTGACACCAATGTGGTGGACGGCAAATGGCGTTTATTGATGGGTAACAAGGTGTTATATAGCTAGGTTTACAACGTCACATCCGTCTGCTTACACCATAGACTAAACACTATTGGCTATTAGGGGCCCTATCTTTCCGTACAGCACGATATCTTCCGTCTGCCAGACCCTAACTATCTGCAACAACTTCCCCCCTCCCTATGCATAACAAAACTAGCTAAAATACAACTATCTTATTCTTACTTATTCTTATTACTATCTTATTCTATTCTTATAGTTATACCAATCTTAAAATTATATATCATAAACTTGACATAAAACATAAGGCACAAAGAAGAAGGTACGTAGAAGGTAGGGGATGACAGGTAATACCAGGGTGTAGGAATAGGGTGTACCTTGGGATAACTTGGGGGTAATACTGAGTGGATATATTCTTAAAGCAGTTGTCGGTGTTCTACTAACATGATGTTAACCTTCTCTAGCTGATTCTTGACAAACGGCATGAGCTTATTCAATATACAGGGTCCAAAGATTAGCGTCATCATGATCATTGTGATCGGCCCTATCAAGGTGGATATCAGGGTGGTTAACCACGGCGAACCGGTGAACCAATTTTCGTACCAGCTGCATTTGGAACAGGGTTCAATGGGTGCTAGTTGGCAAGGCATGGCACTGAAAACTGGTGGCCCTGTAGTTATTTTTGTACTAATTGCTCGAGATTGTTCGATCTGTTCAAGTATCCCATTTAAAGGGCTGGTGTGACTCTACCTGTCCTATAGTGACAAGCTGCAAAATTAAGATAACGCAAAGGCATCGCGGCCCCCTCTTGCGGAGGCTGTTTTGTTGTGTTCTGGATTCGGTCGGTGTGGAACTCACAGGCTCGGGCGGGACGCTTGTCACCGGGGCGTACGGGTTATGGGGGTGTCCGATGATCCGGTCCTGTGAATAGAAACTCACAATTTTCATTAGTTTTATTTTGAAGGTAACAGCCACCTAAATTGGGGTCAGATGCTCTTCCTTTGCAACATGCTTAATCATGTCTGCCCCCGCCGGTTTTTCTTTAATTAAGATGGGAATATTTTGGCTCTTAGTTCTGTTTACCTTCTTTTTCTCCTTCCTTAAGTTTTTGAAATGACCGCTCTGATCGGTTCTTGGCCCCTCACTGGGGCTTCCTCTCGGCCCCTCACTGGGGCTTCTCTGATTAGTTCTCCGCCCCTCACTCGGGCTTGCTCTCCGCCCCTCACTCGGGCTTCTTCTCCGCCCCTCACTCGGGCCTCCCTCACCTGTCCGGTCACTCCCATTGGTTCTCGGCGCCTCACTCACGCCGGGGGCACCCTCGCCCCGCCCTACCCCTTGCGGCTCGGCGCCATTTTGAGGGGCATAGGGTGGTGGCCTGGCCCAGACGTCACCATGCTCTGACTTCTTTTCAATATTCCTAGCTTCCTCGGCTAGTTCGCTCCAAACAGATTTCGGCTGTTTCTGCTCCTCTGTAAGCGGGACGGGGTTGGGGGATGGATCACCCTCTTGCAGACCTTTAGGCTCAGCAGAATTGCCATCATCTGGGGGGTGCAAAGTCTGTGCGGCTGCCCCGACTCCCATTTTTGGGGTGGCCAACAAACAGTCCCTTACTGCTACCCAGGTCTCCTGCTCTTTTCTAGCTTTCTGCAAGGCTTGTATAACTTTTCCCCAAGCCTTAAGGTTTTTCCCACAACCCGAAGACATCATCTCCTCGGCTAACGCCTTAGTACATTTGTCCCACACTTCAGGGACACGCTTCAGGGACTTCAGACTATCCACTGGCTGGTCTATAACCTTAATTTTTAAAAGCCTCGCAACAGCAAGAGTAAAATCTTTTGGCTTACAATCAATCCCCCAATGCTTATGTAATTGCGATACGACCTTCACGAGGGCTTCCATCCTCCTTGTTGCTCTGGTAGCGTCCTCTCCGCCAGGCTGGTCCACTCGCTCCGGCCGCCGTTCACCCGTCCAGGCGATGACTTCCCGGGTTTCGGCACCACTTGTTGCAGTTCAAACGGCGCGGCAACCTGGTTCAGGGACGGCACGGCGACCACCCCCAAGCCGCTCGGACCATCAGCTAGTTGACACCAATGTGGCGGACGGCAAATGGCGTTTATTGATGGGTAACAAGGTGTTATATAGCTAGGTTTACAACGTCACATCCGTCTGCTTACATCATAAACTAAACACTATTGGCTATTAGGGGCCCTATCTTTCTGTACAGCACGATATCTTCCGGCCGCCGGACCCTAACTATCTGCAACACTGCTAGCGAAATATAAACAACAACCCAGGGAGAAACCGCAGTCCTGGATGGTAAGATTAATGGAAGAAGGGGCCGATTCAGTGATAATTGACAATGTCAATGCCTCGAGGTTTTGGGGGTTAACTAATGACATGTATGTACGGTCCGCCCTGCAAAGAGTGGACGGAAGCAGCAAGAGTCTTATTGCTGTGGTAGCCGAGGGTCTCGCTTACCGCCACACTAATGATGGCAATTGGCCCCCATCCAGCTCCTCCTGGGTAACTATAAGACAAGCATGCTAGATGCTTAAGGCAGAGGCCATGAAGATTGCTATAGAATTGGGAAGTCCAGAGCTTTATCTGCAACAGCCGTTGTTACCTGGGATGCGAAATAAGTTGTTGGAGGGATGCCCAGGAGCGTGGTGCCCCTATCTAATTCCAGTTCTGATCTCAGAACAAGGAAACCCTATTGAGAACATAATTGAAAAGTTGCAACAGATAGGGGACCTTCCAGGATTGGCGTTAGAGGTGAATGGAGAAGGCGGCAGTGAGAAAAGAGGTCTGAGTGGGAACGCAGGGTCGGAATGCGGGGAGCGAGCTCGGATCTTCCGTCTGCTTTTACAGAAGGGCGTTAATAGACAGGAAATTGATGGGAAACCAACAGAAGTATTACGCCAACTAGCACGCCGATATAATGTCTGTGCGGTCCAGGCTGCGAAGTAGCGCTCAGGAATAATGTCCAAGGCTGATAGATCACAGGTGTTGCACCCGTGGGAGGTTTTAGAGCAGACTGTTAAGATTCAGACCGAAGGAAAAGCTGGAGACAGTTTCTCCCCCTCAGGAGGGGCTTGGACGCCCGAAACAAGAATAGGGGCGTGGCCAAGTTCCAGTGTCTGAAGGGTTCCAATGTAACATCGCTCGCCAAGATGATCGACCGTTCGTTACATGTGCCATTTATTGTTCGGAACAAAATAGACAAACGGTTCGTGCCTTGGTGGACACAGGAGCGGAGGTCACAGTAGTGCACAGGAACCCAGAAAAGTGCAAGGGGGAAGTAATCCCTGTTTAGGGTTTGGGTGACCAGCCTGTCAAGGGAAAACTTGTGACTGACTGCCATCAGGCCATACACCAGACTCTTGAAGCTGCTGGGGTGCTGCAACCAGGGAAGGTCCAGGTGATCCAATCAATCAGAGTGCTCAACAACAGAGGGTTGACCAAAGAGTGGACATCCCTTGCCCTGATGAGAGGGATACCCCATGTGAATTGTGCAGTAGCCACCTCGACTGTAGCATATGAATCTGGAGCGAACTCTAGTCTCTTCCCTGCTAGGGAAGGGTTGGTATTCAACCATAGAGGAATACTTGAATGGGATCCTGGGGGAGGATTTCTCGAAAATTAAGGCAAACCACCCCCCCCACGGCTTTCCCCCTCTCCCGCCTTCCCCTGCGAGTGGACCAGATGTTCCGGAGGGAGGAGGAGGATTGAGAGCTGTACTCTGACTTGTATCCTTGCAGAGAGACTAGGGACATAACTTCAGTGTAGAATACAAGAAGGAAGCGACAGCCAAGCTCCAGTATGAGGGGCACAGAAGGGACAGTGACCCCATGTAGAGATCATTAGGTGTGCTGCAAGCACTGGGAATTGAACAAAATAATGTGTCCCTTGTTCTTAGTTGCACCCAAGCCCAGACGTGGGTGCAGAGTGTCATTGCAGGTATATTGAGAGACGGAGACAACAGAGTCCTCCCCACCGAGACCTGAAAAAATCATGTGGGATGCGACCACAGAGAAAGAGCGACAGCTTCAAGCGTGATGGAGACCTGTGAACTTCATCCATGAGCAGGATCTCTGCGCAGTCATCACCTACGTACTGACCCTGGCAGATGTCACCGTTGATAAGGTCTATCTGCGCTCTACACACCCCCACCCCCACGCTCCCAAAGATGATGCCCTTAAGGCGAGCAATGTTTCCTTTTGATACCGAAGAGGGCGGATGCCATTATGGGATCAATCCACAGAGTAATAGTAAAAGCGTATTAGCTTATGTAGGGAAAGGATGTGCGTGTTCTAGAACAACATGTAAATACGTGCTAAGTAATGAAAGCTATAACCAGACTGTATTTAATGACTCTAATACGTGTGCTCACAATGTAGTTATTATTAGAGGTTGTGATTTTGTGTATGTTACCCATGTTTATTGACAATCTGTGTGTGTGCTTCCATAATAGTGCCTTGCTACTGCATGAGGCAAGTGAGACTACCTTGATGACCAGCTGAAGTCTAAGCGCCTCCTACCATAGCCGAGGGCAAGACTGGGTTGGCCTCTGTGTTTGCCACCAAGAAGAACCTCGAGCTCCGCTGCTGGCTGCAACCCATTAGGCGTTGAGCGGTGGGGATGTAGAGGAATGGTTAGAGAGCCGCGGACATGGCTGCCCAGCAGGCCTGCTCAATTCCAGCCTTCAGGTTTCAGTGAAAGAACAAAGGGACTGCTAACTAGGAGATAAGGAAGTAGACCAAGGTCAGAGGGAATAAAAGAGCTGTTGAACTAAAAGGATGAGCTAAACAAGTAAGGGGGGCTGTAAGGGTCTTAGTTAGATCATTGTCAACCAATTAGGAGCCTGTGTAATTACATCACTAACTGTTAGAATCATATAAATGTACTGCATGTAAGCTAATAAACGAAGCCAGTTCCGGCTTCTATGAAGTTGTTGTCTGGCATTCCTGACCCGCTCCAAGCTGCAACAAATGGCGCCCGAACAGGGACTCAATTCCGAACGGGGACTCGATTCCGAACAGGGACCACAGGGACAACCCAATTGACAAGTACAGGGACCTGGCACAAAGGTGCGGGATTCCGGAAGCGACGACGTATGAGTGCAGCCGAGTGATCCGACCAAGAAGGTGGACCGGAGCGGGTAAGCCGGCCGTGATTGCGCACACGGAAAAGACGGCGTCGGGGGGCGAGAAGCCGGGACCCGGGACAAAAAGTCGACGTTGGGGGGCGAGAAGCCGGGACCCGGGACGAAAAGTCAGCGTTGCGGGGCGAGAAGCCGGGACCCAGGTTGCACGTGCAAGAATAGAGCGAGAAGCTGTGGTACAGCTGCTGCAGGCGAAAAGAGAAGCAGCAGTGAGTACGAAAATGGAGCGAGAAGCTGCTGTGCAGCTGCTGCTGGACTTATTAGCAAAAAGGGAGGCAGCGGTGAGCACGAAGAAGCTGTATGAGCTGTATAAATGGGCTAGAGACAAGGGACACTTGCAAAGACTCAAGCTGAAGCGAGGGGATTCTGAGCCCCACCATTGCCCAAAGGACATCACAGGGCCACTGCCGGAACTTGAGCCTCCCGAAGCTGCGAGCAGTGTACCTGTAAGAGCCTTTGCGAGCACTTCAGGACCGGGACTGCCACGACACCGAAAACCGCTGGTGTCTGGAGATCCATTGCCAACCACCCCTGCCCGCGTCCTCATCTGTGCCTGTGGCACCTGCACTGTCTGTGCCCCTGCTTCCGGACCGCACCCAGTGAGCCTGAAGAACGGCCCGGCTGGGTCCAGGACTTGTTAGATCACCTTGAAAAAAGGAGAAGGGGGGCCGGGGAAGAAAAGACGAATGAGATCAAGGAGACTTATGTTGCTGAGGGCTTGACAACAGCCAGGAGTGAGGTGCAGGGGGATTTTATCCGTCTTTTAAAGTGGGGGTTGAAGAATTGTAATGCTTTAAGTGAGGACAGAAACCGTTATTAGGGCTATTATTTCTGTTTGCTATGTTCATCTTTATTATGTGTTGTATCCTTTGTATATTGATGCCGAAACAAGGTATGGTTGAAAGGTGGAAATTTGTATGATCTGTAGAGTCATAAAATTGTTGTGCGAAATAGAATTCAAGACCTTGAGAAAGAAGATGTTTGCCTGCCCAGGCTGAGTGATAAGGAGCATGGAGGCGGCTGCCCAGCCAGGCTCAGAGCCAACCTCCTCCAAAAGCAGCTGAAGGCGGCTGCTCGACCGGGCTTGTAGCCAACTTAACTGCAAACATCCTCTAAATTAATTTGAAGGTAAAACATCCGAGAGGGAGGGAGATGAGAAAGGCAGGACCCTCAGACTGACGGCTGGGACCACTTACTGGTATGCGCACCTGTGCATCCAGGAGGGAAGGTTATGTGACTGAAGGCGGAGTTTGTCCGCCCCCCGGTCTGCCTGCTGGCACGTACTGGCCATACGTGGCAGGATGCACCGGGCATAAACAGACAGTGCAACGAAAAGGAGGGGGGGTGAGACTCCTAACACTGAGACCCACGTTGTCTCTGCGGGGACGCCTGCCGAGTTGGGAGCCTGTCAGCAACCCTCTAATCTGCTAACTCAAGAGAATAGTCAGTCTCAGTATCCTGCCGACGAGTGTTACCTCAAGAGTAATTATCCACACTTTGCTTCTGGAATCAGATGGGTGACAGAAAAAATGGGAGAGACCTTGGCTGGAAGCAAACTCGCATACATCAGACGTAGCAGGCAAACAGCTGGTACCCTAGCTGTGGAAAGTATGAGCCTGCAGAATATCATGGGAGGAAGAAGTGTTCTATACTACTAAGCAGGCCTTGCTGGTGCAAAAGAAAAAGGGGGAATTGTAGAGGAATGGTTAGAGAGCCGCGGACATGGCTGCCCAGCAGGCCTGCTCAATTCCAGCCTTCAGGTTTCAGTGAAAGAACAAAGGGACTGCTAACTAGGAGATAAGAAAGTAGACTAAGGTCAGAGGGAATAAAAGAGCTGTTGAACTAAAAGGATGAGCTAAACAAGTAAGGGGGGCTGTAAGGGTCTTAGTTAGATCATTGTCTACCAATTAGGATCCTGTGTAATTACATCACTAACTGTTAGAATCATATAAATGTACTGCATGTAAGCTAATAAACGAAGCCAGTTCCAGCTTCTATGAAGTTGTTGTCTGGCATTCCTGACCCGCTCCAAGCTGCAACATGGGGACACATGCCATGCCAGACCTTGATGTGAGTGATGGCCACCTCTGTCTCTGAGGACCATCTAGGAGGTGAATGTAGGCCAAGCGGCCTGCTGCTGGCATGAGTGACAGCGTAATTAACTTGTGCACAGAACCGCAGAACTTGCCTGAAAAATTGCTTATGCTGACTCTGATGCACGTAGACCCATTGGACTGCTTACACCACCCTGCACAGTAGGGCGGCTTACTATTTTAGGGATCAGGTTTCAAAAAAAAAAAAAAAAAAGAGAGAGAGAGAGAGGGAGAGATGTAAGAACGTCATTGCTCCAGGGCTCACTGCCGTGCAAGCACTGACCACGCTATGCAGACCAGGATGCTGGCTAGCAAAATCCTGCAGTGCTACAATGACAGCTTTGCCATCATTGTTAGCAGATGTAGACTCGACTCGGCTCGGCACGCAACCTTGCTGCAATGGCTATGCTTCTGCTTATGCATGACTGCAGATGTGAGAAGGCAGGGGCATGTGCTGCAGGACTCTAAGCGATCATACTATGTCTATGCATGCCCAGATCCGGACGTTACAGGACCTGACTCATCAATTGAGAATGGATGGTGATTGGACTCCATTCGGACGATGGACATGGGGTTGGCCATGGCGATAGAAACTGTTATTCGAGCTGTTATTTCTATTTCCAATAATATCATATGCTGTCCCCCTTGCATAGTGATGCTGACACAAGGCATGGTTGAACTGCTATGAAAACATTATCTGTTCGGGTGCTTGGCTATGATAGATTGACCTCTACAGATCGAGGGGTGGTATGTATAGGAGATGGGAATCCTTATGATTGTTTATGATCTCTACAGATCACGGGGTGGCATGTATTGGAGATGGAAATTTCTATGATCTGTAGAGTCATAAAAATCTCCTGTGAGAAGAAGAGGCCAGACCTTGGGAAAAAAGATGTTTGCCTGTCTAGGCTGAGCGATAAGGAGCAGGGATGCAGCTGCTCAGCCCGGTTCACAGGCAGCCCCCCTGGAAACCTGTTGAAGCCGGCCGCTCGTCTGGGCTTGTAGCCAACTTAACCACAGACGTCCTCCAAACTGGCTTTGGAGGTCAAACACCCGGAAATGAGGAAGAAGAGGAGGAAGGCAGGACCCTCGAATTGAGGGCTGGGACCCCCGAATGCGCACCCAAGGGGGAGAGTTGCGCAACTAGAGGCAGAGTTCGTCCGCCCCCCAGTCTGCCTCCTGGGTCGTACTGACCCTACGTGCCAGGATGCACTGGGCATAAAAAGTGGACAGTGCGGAGAGAGACGGGGGGGGACAAGAAACTCCTGACTTTGAGGCCTACGCTGTCTCCGTGGGAGCCGGTCAGCAACTCTCTCTCTCTCTGGTCTGCCAGCTCGAGAGGATCTTCGGGTCCAGATCGGCAGGTATCACCTCGTGAGTAGTTATCCATACTTTGCTTCTTTTATGTGCTTTCACCTGAATAAATGCTTGATGTAGTCACCTCGTTCTGGCTGATTATTGCCGAATCCCGAGCCCATCTGGAACAGACAGGAATGCAGACATGGTTCTCCCCATCAACATTTACATCAAGCAGCATTTTTAGCACATTAGTGGGCAGTTGTTAGCGAGGCAATCTGTGAAAGAATTGGGCACCTCCCCAGTTTCTTTTCAAAGTCATGACGCCATTGAGACCAAAAAAAAGAATTGTATATATATAAAAAAAAAAGATTTCACGTGCGGTATCCAGGCATGGCAAATGCTAGATCAAAGATTTCATGGGGGTTGAAGAAAGGATAAAAATGCTTTTATCAATGACTGGAGGTGACAGAGGCACTGCAAGGAATACTCCATGGCACTAATTTTCCAGCTTCTGATCTTGAACTCTCTGGACATGTCTTAACATTCACATTACACAGAACTTGTTTGTGTCACATTAATGGAAAAACTATTGAGGTCTCTGACTGCGATCTACAGGCAAACCTACCTCTAGGAAATCACATCCAGAAAATATGAGCTTGCAAGTGTAGGACCCTGTGCAAAGAGGGGCCATATAAGAGGTTAATAAGGTTGAGGTGACTAGGTACCTAATTTCGCTATTTGCTTCTGTGAACATAGCTTGCTACTTATGCTGAGTCACCGTGCTCTTGCTTTTCGCTATCTGCTTCTGTGAACATAGCGCTACCTGATGATGTTCCAGGTCCCCGGATTCTACCTTCCCTTGGTGACCGGGCGGCACCTCGCAAACTTAAGGGAACTCCGAGGTCCAGGGGGAGCGCTACCTGATGACGTTCCAGGTTCCTGGATCTCGAAAATCCTTGAGGTAAGATATCGTACGATTCAGGAGGTTAAGGGGTGCCCCGATTTCTGGTGTGGTGGACTGTGGGAGGTCTGACGAGACAATAACTCCCCGCCACCGGCATGCGTGGGACGCCACTGCGTTGCCCTGGGTAAAAGGTTGGAATAGGTTGGAATGTTCCGCAAGTAGTATCATGGTCATTGTTATTTGTGTCGGTTGTGCTAATTGTTATTTGTGTCATTTGTGTTGTGTTCTAAATCGCTTTGATCCAGACGGAATGGGACAATCGAGATCTGTTCCTGAAGGGCCCCTTGATTGTTTTTTGTCAAATTTTCAAAATTTTAGGAAATGGACCCTCCTAAATTATGGGTTTAATATTAAGGCAGATAAATTGAAAATCTTTTGTAAAAGTGAATGGCCAACTTTTGGAGTGGGTTGGCCTCCTGAGGGGTCTTTCGACCCCGACGTAGTCTGAAGAGTACTTTTTATTGTTATGGGGGATCCTGGCCACCCCGATCAGATTCCTTATATCGTTCCATGGAATGATATCCTAAAAGAACCCCCCATTTGGCTACAAATGTGTATGGTAAAATGTGGAAACGGGCACAAAGTACTAGCAATGAGAATGGGAGGGAGAGAAGCCCCCCATTCCATCTGCGCCATCCGTGCCAAAATTCCCTGACTTCCAAGAGCCACCTGAAGATCCGATTTTACCACTCTATAGCCCCCAAGAAGCACAAAGCCCCTCTGTGGTGCCAGATCAAAACGGTGGTCCTGTCCAGGACGACCCTTTGTCCCCACCCACACCAGAAGGGGTCAAACTTACTTATGGCCCGGTGGGAACTGGTGAAGGCATCTCTCCTGACTCCACCAGCTCCCTGGTATCAGTTTTACCGCTAAGGCAGGTTCCTGGAGGAAGTGGGAGCACGCCCTTCTCCACCACGGACCTGTATAACTGGAAGCAACAAAACCCTCCCTTCTCAAAAGATTGTGGGAGCATGATATCTCTTCTTAAATTTGTAATGTATAGTTATCAACCCACATGGGATGATTGTCAGCAGCTCCTCCATGCTCTATTTACATTGAAAGAGAGGGAGAGAATATTAAGAGGAGCTAGAGAATTGATACCAGGTATAGAAGACCTGACCGAACATGGTCGTAGAAACGTTCAAGATGAACGTGTGCCCCTCCAACGGCCGGAGTGGGATTACCATACAGTGGACGGGTGAAGGTCCACTGAGTTGTATCTGCAGTTTCTGATACAAGGGCTTCAAAAAAAACCTATGTTGAAAATGTTGCAGTTTGAAAGCCATAGTGGTAGTGGGGGGCGGGGGGAAGGAGATATCAAAACAGTATCGGATTCACGAACAGTCTGTGGACCGTAGGTCTGATCGCCTTCCCAGGAGCGAATCGAGTTCCCAAATAGCGTGATCAACTATAAGCTCCACTCTGGCAGTATCGGATTCACGAACAGTCTGTGGACCGTAGGTCCGATCGCCTTCCCAGGAGCGAATCGAGTTCCCAAATAGCGTGATCAACTATAAGATCGACTCTGGCAGTATCGGATTCACAAACAGTCTGTCAACTGTAGGTCCGATCGCCTCCCCCCAAACAAGTAGTCGAGTTCACAAACAGTATGATTTATTCAAATGCAACATTTACAAAGCAGGTTTCGGATGTCAGTACGGGAAATTCTCTACTAGAGCATGGGGTTTTAGCTAGCTCTGATGTACAAATGTGCAATCATCACTCACCCCAGAAGATGGGAGAGGGCTCTCAGTCTCGAGTCTCCTCAGGCGGCATCCTGACGCAAGGGGAGGGAAGGGGGGGATCAGCCTGTCAACTGACCCAAGAGTTACGATGGATTCTTCCCTCCAGACTTTTCATCCTTAGTTCACCTTTTATACTTTTCTTTATATTCAGGTGGAACTTGAGTGACTAGAGTCATACTTAATATTGTTATTGATTGGTGACAAAGTTTCTCGCTTTCATTTAAAGGTACAGTCAACCGAAAATCTAGAGCGCATGCTCAGTGAGGGGTGGTCGTACCTCGGAGGCGGGTAACTTTTGGGATGGAGGTATGGTTTTCACATTATAATGAGCAAAGTTCAAGCAAAGTTCATCATTTGCCACCCTTGCTTGGCTCAGCACCGGACATGTTATCGTATATCTCCCATTAAACAGCCACTGTGCGGCTTATCAGCAGCACAGGGAGTGCAACAGAGTTTGGCCGCGGTGTCTTCACCCCACTCCATCCTCCGTTACTCCCCTTTGCAGCTGCGAGGAGGGCAGATCGCATTGCCCAGGGAACCGTGGAGGAGCAGAGTCCATGCATTCCAACCATCCTGGAAGTGGCAACTGTGTAGCACCCCAAGCAGGCCTCTGTAATGCCAAAACCTCTGTTAGGCCCTAGTTTTCCTCTCAGTTCCTGCTTTCAAACAATTCTTCCACAAACACTTCTTCCACAACCTACCAGGCAGAAAACCTACGAATTTGTCAAAAGTAGCAGAAGTTAAACAGGGATCCTCTGAATCCCTAACTGCATTCTTGGAACGCCTGCTAGAGGCATATCGAATTTATATCCCTATTGATCCAGAGGACTCTGCAAACCAAAAAGCTATAAATCTGGCCTTTGTGTCTCAATCAACCCCAGACATAAGAAAAAAAGATACAAAAACAAGATGGGTTTGCAGGAAAAACTAGAACCGAGCTAGCAGAAATTGCTCAGAAAGTATTTGATAGTCAGGATACACCCAAGGATGCCTTGGCAAAAAATAAAGTAAAAAAAATAACCAAGGCAAAGATAGCAACAGTGGCAGCTTTACAAACCACTCCACCCCATCGTCCTACATAGTAAGTTTCCCCAAGGAAGGGAAAGAGGGGATAATATGGGGAACCCCCCCCCAGAGAATTCATTCTTGACCGAGATCAGTGCGCGATTTGTAAAAAGAAAGGACATTGGAAAAATGAGTGTCCTTACCGAAATGCGCCACCAAACTCGCAAGAAATTCTATTTATGAAAAAAAATAAAACGACTGACGGAGCCGGGGCTCTGACAGCCCCAAGAACCCAGGGTAACTTTGAAGGTTTGGGGGCAACCTGTGTCGTTCCTTATTGGCACCGGAGCGTCACACTCAGTACTTAAAGAACCATTAGGCCCCCTGTTCCAAGAAACAACTAGGGTACAGGGTGCCACCAGATGGATGGCAGCAGTTACGTAAAAGACGGAGTCCGGTATGCAGGGGCCGCAGTGGTAACACACGAAGGCCGAGTAATATGGGCCCAATCGTTGCCACGTGGCAGTTCGGCACAAAGAGCTGAACTCATTGCTCTGACACGAGCTCTACGATGGGCAAGAGGAAAGGTGGTAAACATCTATACTGATAGCCGGCATGTCTTTGCCACTGCCCATGTGCATGGGTAGATATACAAAGAAAGGGGACTATTAAGATCAGAAGGAAAAGGCATAAAAAATAAAGAAGAAATCTCAGCCCTACTGGAAGCTGTGTGGGCCCCCCGAGCAGTAGCTATTATCCATTGGCCAGCACACCAAAAGGGAAATAGTCCCCAGATACAGGGCAACGCTCTAGCCAGTAGAGAAGCAAAACAGGTGGCTCAACAGCCAGTGGGGCAACTACAAATATTGCCATTAATGCCTCAGATCCAGTGGCCAGAAATACCCCCTGAATATAATGAAGCCGAGAAAGATTATATAAAGGACCATCAAGGGGAAAAGAGAGATGCAGGATGGTGGTAGCTGCCAGGAGGAATACTGTGTTTATCCGAACAGATGGCAGAAACCTGGCTATGAGACTTCCACTCCAGCATGCACCTCTCCCCTAAAAAGGCACTTGAGTTGGTAGGACCTCACCTCTGGATGCCAGGTCTACGTCAGAAGTTGGAGAGGATCTCTGCCCGATGTGCTACATGTGCTCAAGTGAACCCAAAAACATCCTCACCAAACCAGGGGACTAAAGAAGTGGGGGACGCACCGGGGGTTTACTGGGAACTAGACTTTACCGAGATAAAACCTGGAAAGTTAGGATATAAGTATCTACTGGTATTCGTGGACACATACTCAGGATGGGTGGAGGTTTACCCAACAAAAGCAGAAACCGCCGCTATAACTGCGAAAAAGCTCATGCAAGAAATAATTCCTCGGTTTGGTTTACTACACAGTTAGTAGCAAAAGCCTTGGAAATCACCTGGAAATTGAGGTGTATCTACCACTCCCAGAGCTCAGGAAAGGTAGAAAGAATGAACTGTACCTTAAAGGAAACACTTACTAAATGGAATATTGATACAGCAGCTAACTGGGTCGATTTACTCCCAATAGCGCTTTTACGAGCACGGTGCACCCCATATAAGATAGGACTATCCCCCTATGAAATACTCTGTGGGAAACCCCCGCCTTGGTTCCCAAAATCCATGAGCATTACTAACAGCTCTCCAGTGTTCCTCCAGGCATTACAAAAGGTACGAGAGCAGATACACCAAGGCTTGCGAGACCTCTACGACAGCCAGAAGCCTATACAAGAGCCAGCTCACCCATACCAACCAGAGGACTTGGTGTACATCAAAAGGTTCCGAATAGCATCATTGGAACCTTGGTGGACAGGGCCACACCAAGTGATACTTCACACTCCAACGGCGGTAAAGGTCGCTGGAAAAACTGCATGGATTCATCACTCCCATGTGAAACCAACTCCTCCTCAACCGAATCCAGATTCAGATAAGTAAGTGGACTATTTCTAAGGACCCTAGTAACCCAGTAAGGGTCACAATGCAGAGAAAATGAGTAGACAGATATGGGGAGCCTGGTTAATTTTAACAGTGTGTATGCAAACTTTGGGGTTAAGATATGAGCACAGTCCTTATCGCCCCATTAACTGGAAATGGGAAATTAGGGATACTGTAACGGGAAGCACAATCCAGTCAATAAGCACTAGTAACACCCCTGAAATAACAATTGATTTATGCAAAATAGGGATACCCATACGACGAGCCTCGGCAACAGGAGGAACAGGGTACCAAACAGGGGGTCACAGGCAGCAGCGGCTCAGGGATGTGGTCCCCATTGTGGGGGAGGAATTACTACAGGAGGTACAATACTACGTATGCCCTGCTATAGGAAATCCTGGGTGTCAAGGGGATGGCCAGTTTCACTGTGCCCAATGGGGTTGTGAAACAGAATCCTCCTGGGGACATCACGACCCTTTCATAAGAATAGAGCGGGGTCCGAAGGGTAAATGCAGTATACCCAGAACCTGCAAACTGATCCTTTTTAAACCCCAGTATTGGGGCCGATATGGAACAACCTGGGATATGGGCAAGACGTGGGGACTACAGTTGTATGTCCACAGGCCTGACCCAGGGGTCTCCCTAACAATACAGAAGCATTCCCCTACTTTTGAGAAAGATTGCTGGCTATGCCTAGATCCGAGACCCCCTTACTATATAGGCGTGGCTACTGAAGGAGCACCTACTCCCAGGAAGCGCTCAGACAAGTGTACATGGGATCACCCCAGATTGACCCTTGGGGATGTGCAGGGAGCAGGACTATGCTTGATCGCTGCAGGGCGAGAGATACCCTCCTTGTACCAGAAAAATTGTAACTGTACATTAAGAGTTAATGTTACGAGAACCAGATATTATGAGGCCCCGACAGGGGCGTGGTGGGCCTGTGTGGGCGGGCTGACTGACTGTGTAAACACCCAGCAACTTGAATCCTCGGGCGCAGGGCCTGATTTCTGTGTATTAGCATATATTCTACCCCAAGTGTATTTGTATGACGGAGATAACGGAAGAGCCCACCTGAGCTACATTGAACATCATCATGGGAGAGAGAAAAGAGCTGCCCCTATCTTAATTCCATTACTGATTGGGGCAGGAATAGCTGGCTCCACTGCAGTCGGGGCTTCTGCGTTAATCACTCAAAAACAGGGATTGCAGGACTTAAGCTCACGAGTAGCCCAAGATATGGGATATATGGAAGAGACAGTGGGAAGATTGGAAAATCAAGTAGACTCTTTAGCTGAAGTAGTCCTCCAAAATAGAAGGGGACTAGACCTTCTCTTTATGAAGCAAGGAGGCCTACGTGTAGCTCTTGGAGAAGCGTGCTGCTTTTATGCAAACCAGTCAGGAGTCATTAGGGAAACATTAGCCATGGTGCGCAGAAATCTAAATATATATATATATATATATATTAGCACGGGACACAAGAACAGAATCTGTTCCAGTCGTGGCATAACTGGTCCCCATGGCTCACCACTCTAATGTCTGAAATAGCTGGTCCCATAATATTAATTCTTATTTTTATGATCATTATCCCTTGCATCTTAAAATGCATCCACATTCATATCGCTAGTACAATTTCAGAGGCAAAAATAGTGGTCACGAGGACGTACTATAACCCACTTCCAGGAGAAGAGTATTACCTCAATGGTTTTAGGCAGGGGACAACAGCCAGTGGGGAAATGTAGGACCCTGTGCAAAGAGGGGCCATATAAGAAGTTAATAAGGTTGAGGTGACTAGGTACCTAATTTCGCTATTTGCTTCTGTGAACATAGCTTGCTACTTATGCTGAGCCACCCTGCTCTTGCTGCAACCATGAGATAAGATATCAGCTGTGAAGAACTGGTAACTGCAAATAACGTATGAAGGAGTTGCAGCTGTCTATAAAAACACAAACTTTTTCCTAAGACGGTGCGGATCTCAGGCAAACTCTAAGAGGTCCGCCGCCGTCTGGCTAATAAAAGCTTGCTTTTCAACCCCCCAGGTTGAGTGTGCGGGTGATCATTGAGATTATGGACTAACACAAGCATTCTCATGTTAAGAGGAAAACTTCGGTAAAATAAATTAGGAAAGTAAAAAACTTATTTAAAAATCAATTCGGAAAATTAGCACTATCTTCAGATCTATCCTAAGGGAATCAAAAGATGCTATCTTTCACTGGCACAGAGCCTGAGCTATGTCTTTTTCAGTAGGTTTCACCCAGGAGGTGCAAAAGGGTGCACATTCAGAGCCAAAGGAATCCCTTTGTAAACTCAGATCCCATGAATGTGCAACCACCTAATGAGGCATAACTATGCACAGATTAATGAGAACAAGTGTCTGCTCGGTCAAGGAGCTCCATTACATTCTCACAAGTAATGCAATTAGGAAGACTCCTAGGAACAAAATGTGATTAGGTGAAGGGGAGAAAAAGTCTAAGAAGAAAGCAAAAGGAAACTAACCATTGATGAGCTGGAAAAAGCAGTCACGTGGGACTGGAAAAGAAACAGGGAACTGGAAAGATTAAGAATGATAGTTTATTTTATTTAGGAAGCAGCTCCACAGAGTGTCATCTCAGCTGCCCAACTGGTAGTGCTTGCAAAGAGAGGCCACTTACATTCACCTTGTCCCCATGGTTTCCTGGTATCAGAAATATTTACACCCACCCTCTGCCTCTGAGGCAGAGAGCTGCCGAAAGACAAGTCCCAGTCCTTGGACTTCACCGAGACGCCAACAAGTCACTACATGGAGGCTGCCACTGATGTACCGTATACTCATACAAGCTTTTCTAATGCACAACCACGTGTTTTTGAAGGACAGAATTTTATAAACATATTTTGGTGAACAAAACCCTGCTGATGTTCAGCACTACTATGAAATGACCAATTCAATGGCATTTTTAATCACTGCATAAATAAAACTCAGATATATCTGTTTTCCATAGGAAAAAAAAAAAAAAAACAAGGCCAGAAGATGACAGATATTTGAGATGCCTTGAAGTCTAAGATAATTCCTTAAACAAAACAAGCAACTAACCAAGCAACTAGCCAAATGAACACAGGAAGTAATATTACTCTAAATCAACAGCAGTGGCCATGTGTTGAGGGCCAATGGTGGTTTTCCATTACAGCCACAGCCACTGAGATCACAGAAGATGGAAGGGCAGTTTGGGCAGGTTTGCTAGGTCATGTTGCTTTCATTTCTGGGTGTCTCCAGGCCTGCTACTCCTTGGGTATACATGTTCTGCTCAGGACAGAAGAGTCACGTGCCATGTGCCCAGGCAGTGAGTGCAGGGCTACGTGCTGGGATCAGATCATTACACTGGCTACACACAGGCCTCCTACAACCTCTACAACAACCACAACAGGCCTACAACCTCTGGGAGCTCTCAGGAGACTTGTCTGCCTTCTCTGCAATCATAATGAATAACATGCACATCCAGCCAGATGGGAAATGACATTTCACAGAAACCAAAATAAAAATTCCCAGTTACTTCCTCAGAGAGGATCAAGAAGAATGAACACCACTCAGCCACTACCACCACCTCAGAAAGCAAAGAAAAGCCAATGAACATCACAACCACAAGCCTGAAGGTGCAGACAGTCCCTTCTACTGTGTAAGTTTCTGGTCCCATTAAATCCATAGAGGGATTCTTAAGAGCCTCAGCTGAACAGCTATAGATCCTAACACAGCAACTTGTGCCAGAACTATTTTTGGTTATTGATCTCCGTAATTATCACAACAAAAGAAAAAGCAGTTCACATGATCATCTGCTTCTCTTCTGTCTCCCCCACACACAAACCATAATTCTTTGTTGTGTTTTTTTTTTCTCATCTTATTTAATATGTTGGTGATTTTTTTTTACATTCTTCTCTTGTGAAGGGGGGGAAATTCAGAAAATAATAGTGTTTAAGCAGAAAGCACAACACAGAGAAACATCTACTAGATGCAGAGCTGAAAACTGTGAAGCTTATACTAGATGGTGAGAACTCAGCCCAGAGAAGTTTAATCACAGGGGAAAACAGAGGTGGCAACATGGGCCTGAAAGTCTCCTTTGCAGCAGGGCTCAGCAGCTTGGAGCTGGACTCTGTTTTCAAATGACAATAAGCAGGTTGTGCAGCAAATTCTTTTTAAAACCTGGTCAAAGAAGGGTTGTTCTTGAAAACCTGGCCCTCGGGGGAACTGGACTTTCTTATAAGTCTGGTCTTAATTAAAGGTTTGAGCTAGACATCACACAGGGCCTTTCTGCTGCAATACACCTGCAAAACCTGCCAAAACATGAAGTCTGGACTCAGCAGGACTCTTTGGAGTAGCATCTTAAAAGCAGAGAACAGCAGGCTAGGCTAATGCCCACTAACAAATTGAGGTGAGATAAGTTATTCAATCTGTCAATGTTTTATTCTTTGTTTTTCTTCCAAGGACAAAACAGTCCACTATACTCAAACTCTTGAGTATTTGAAAGTTTTAGTCATAGTACCATTTGAATAAGGACTTTAATCCTCTTCATAACCCCTAGAAATTCTACTAATTTTTCTCTCCAAAATATCTTCCTCTCACATAGCCCTCTCTTTCTTTTTCTGTTGTCGCCCCTCTATATAGTCCTATTATTTAGGATTTCTAAAATACCTTTGTTTAAATTCTCTAGCCATAAACTCAGTTGAACCAACAATAACAACCAGAAGTTGGTGATAGTGTATATACCTGAGAATGAGTTCTCCCTTTTCACAGCTCCAGAGCTACCTGGCAGAATGACAGCACTAATGTCTGAAAATAGTGGGCAGCACAAAAGAGATTGCCAAACGTGCTGAGAAACCACCAGGGATTTATCTGAGTAGAAGCTATGGTAACAATGTTAACAGCTTTTTGAGGCATACTGGATGCTTATATAGACTTACATATAATTCACGTTACATGGATAGTATTTTTTTCTCTACCTCTTTTCTATTTCTTATTTCCACGGCCCAAAATGGGAATCTCTTAAAAAAAAAAAAAAAAAAAACCTCTCTATCCAGGCCCCAAAAGAGTGCTTGAGCTATAATTTAAGACAAGTAGCAACACACTCAGGTCCTTGCCAATAAAGTTATTGGACTATTTTTTGCTACTTTACAGGAGGCGTATGAAACATGAACTCAGCGGTGGCACTGCAGAACCATAAAGGTAGGGGAGAATAAAAGCTCAAGGTATAACTGGCCTTGATATTGAAAGGTACTGAAAATTAAAGATGCAGCCATAAACACAGACATTTTACCACAGTGGTTTGAGTGGAATAACCTGATGTTATCACATATGTCACGGAACGAGTGGTGGTGGGGGTGAGTGACACAGTGCACTTCACTCGTGGGAAAGAAATAGGAATAGGTTTTATTGGTAATGACAATGGTTTCATGAGATTCTATGGCAAGGTCACTTATTAGTTACTGCATGGAGGGTCAAGGTAATACACACAGAATTACCAAGGACACCCTCCCGTTGGGTCACGAGGTTCAGATTGGACCCACTTGCTTTCCAAACTCCTTCTGAGAGGAGTCTGGATGCGGTTGGATCCAGTCCTAGTCCCAGACCTGGTCAATGGTTTATGTCTAAGGGATTTGTGCACAGTTACAAAGTAAAGTTTACAAGTTCAAAAAAGGAGAAAGGCACGCTATAGTCACTTACCATGAATCTGTAGTGGGAAGGATCTCTTAACCCCGAGGAGTATCCCTGAGAGGCGTCCCTGCTCAAGGGGAGATCCTGGCGTGCAGCCCGCTGCGATGCAAGGAGAGCTCAATGGGCCCTCGGGCTGTCCCTGTATTTATGGGATAAGATGATAAACTCATAGTCATTCTTTCAATTCAGAAATGACTGTTGGCTGATGTACTCACAGTTACTCACTCATCTATCCGACAATGGACGATGCGACGATGGACTTCAGGAGGGCCAACTTTAGCCTCTTCAGAGACCTCCTCGGTAGAATCCCATGGGCTAGTGCTCTAGAAGGCAGGGGGGCCCAAGAGAGCTGGTTAGTTTTCAAGCAGCACTTCCTCCACGCCCAGCAGCAGTGCATCCCTGTGTGTAAGAAGTCAGGCAGAGGGGGCAGGAGACCTGCGTGGATGAGCCGGGAGCTTGTGGCAATGCTCAAGCAGAAGGCAGCGGTATACAGAATGTGGAAAAAAGGACAGGTCCCATGGGAGAAATACAGGAACGTAGTCAGGGAATGCAGAGACGCGACAAGGAAAGCTAAGGCACGTCTGGAAGGCAAGCTGGCAAGGGACGTTAAAAATAACAAAAAAAAAATTCTTCAAATACATTAACAGCAAAAGGAAGATCAGGGAAAACGTGGGTCCGCTGGTGGACGGGATGGGCACCCTGGTTACAAATAACACAGAAAAAGCAGAGTTGCTCAATGCCTTCTTTGCTTCGGTGTTTACCAAGGGCAGCCCATTAGAGCCCCAGGCCCTAGGGACAAGAGAAGAAGCTGGTGGAGAGGAAGACTTGCCCTGGGTAGAGGAAGATTGGGTCAGAGAGCACCTAAGGAAACTCGATACCCACAAATCCATGGGCCCTGATGGGATGCACCCCAGAGTGCTGCGTGAGCTGGCAGAGGTCATAGCTAAGCCACTCTCCATCATCTTTGAAAGATCCTGGAGAACGGGGGAGGTGCCGGAAGACTGGAAGAAGGCCAATGTCACGCCAGTCTTCAAAAAAGGCAAGAAGGAGGACCCAGGCAACTACAGGCCAGTGAGCCTCACCTCCATCCCCGGAAAAGTGATGGAATGGCTCACACTGGCCGTTGTCTCCAGGCACATGGAGGACAAGAAGGTGCTCAAGAGTAGTCAGCATGGATTCACCAAGGGGAAATCTTGCCTGACTAACCTGATAGCCTTCTATGATGAAATGACCGGCTGGATAGACGAGGGGAGAGCAGTGGATGTCGTCTGTCTCGACTTCACCAAGGCTTTTGACACCGTCCCTCACAACATCCTCCTGGGCATGCTCCGGAAATGTGAGATAGATGAGTGGACAGGGAGGTGGATTAGGAACTGGCTGGATGGCAGGGCCCAGAGAGTGGTGATCAGCGGTGCTGAGTCTAGTTGGAGGCCTGTAGCTAGCGGGGTCCCCCAGGGGTCAGTCCTTGGTCCAGTCCTGTTCAATTTATTCATCAATGACCTGGATGAAGGCACGGAGTGCTCCCTCAGCAAGTTTGCTGATGACACAACACTGGGAGGAGTAGCCGATACCCCAGAGGGCTGCGCTGCCATCCAGAGGGACCTGGACAGACTGGACAACTGGGCGGTGAAAAACCTCATGCAATTCAACAAGGCCAAGTGCAAGGTCCTGCACCTGGGGAGGAATAACCCCAGACACCAGTACAGGCTGGGGACCGACCTCCTGGAGAGCAGCTCTGCAGAGAAAGACCTGGGTGTCATGGTGGATGATAAGTTGACCATGAGGCAGCAGTGTGCCCTCGTGGCCAAGAAGGCCAATGGAATCCTGGGCTGCATTAAGAAGAGCGTCTCCAGCAGGTCGAGGGAGGTGATCCTGCCCCTCTACTCAGCCCTGGTGAGGCCGCATCTGGAGTATTGTGTCCAGTTCTGGGCTCCACAGTACAAGAGGGATGTGGAGCTGCTGGAGAGAGTCCAGCGCAGGGCCACAAGGATGATCAGGGGCCTGGAACATCTGCCCTATGAGGAGAGGCTGAGGGAGCTGGGCCTGTTCAGCCTGGAGAAGAGAAGGCTGAGAGGGGATCTAATCAGTGTATATAAATACCTCAAGGGAGGGAGTGCAGAGGACGGGGATGGTCTCTTTTCAGTGGTGGCCACTGATAGGACTAGAGGAAATGGCCGGAAACTGAAACACCAAAAATTCCATAGGAACTTAAGGAAAAATTTCTTAACAGTGAGGGTGACAGAGCACTGGAACAGGCTGCCCAGAGAGGTTGTGGGGTCTCCTTCTCTGGAGATCTTCAAAACCCACTTGGATGCAGTCCTGTGCCACGTGCTCTAGGTGTCCCTGCGTATGCAGGGGGGTTGGACTAGATGATCTCTAGAGGTCCCTTCCAACCCTAAGCATTCTATGATTCTATGATTCTATGATTCTATCCCACACTTCCAGAGCTTGCCCAGGAGGATGTTGTGAGGGACGGTGTCAAAAGCCTTGGTGAAGTCGAGATAGACGACATCCACTGCTCTCCCCTCATCTATCCAGCTGGTCATTTCATCATAGAAGGCTATAAGATTAGTCAAGCAAGATTTCCCCTTGGTGAATCCATGCTGACTACTCGAGCACCTTCTTGTCCTCCATGTGCCTGGAGACAACGGCCAGTATGAGCCGTTCCATCACTTTTCCGGGGACGGAGGTGAGGCTCACTGGCCTGTAGTTGCCTGGGTCCTCCTTCTTGCCTTTTTTGAAGACTGGCGTGACATTGGCCTTCTTCCAGTCTTCCGGCACCTCCCCCGTTCTCCACGATCTTTCAAAGATGATGGAGAGCGGCTTAGCTATGACCTCTGCCAGCTCACGCAGCACTCTGGGGTGCATCCCATCAGGGCCCATGGATTTGTGGGTATCAAGTTTCCTTAGGTGCTCTCTGACCCAATCTTCCTCTACCCAGGGCAAGTCTTCCTCTCCCCCGGCTTCTTCTCTTGTCCCTAGGGCCTGGGGCTCTAAAGGGCTGCCCTTGGTAAACACCGAAGCAAAGGCGGCATTCAGCAACTCTGCTTTTTCTGTGTTATTTGTAACCAGTTCTGCATAGTGTGATCACCTCTAGCATCTATTGAGATATAATACAACTTTAAAAAAAAATAAAAAATTGTCAGTGGTCACAAGTAGATAAAAATCAGTGTAGAACAGATGGCTAGATTAATAATGCAGGAAAAACACGCATGTGTTTCAACCTACCTCAAAATAAGAGAGAAATGTGGGTGTGATGGCCTCTAAAAACAGTAATATAATATGTAATCTAGCTGTTAACAGAATATGAAAACAAGATCCCAGGAACTAAATGAAAACATTGAGCAACTTACGCAAAACAGTTTTTCCGCAGAGACTGTACAGAGAAATTCTCTTATATGACCTTAGTAAATAGCAACCCGCCTGCAGTTCTTATCAGCAGATGATGTGATGTAGCAGGGATAAGTGCAACGGGAGGACACACTCACAGTGTTTAGCAAGGACAGTATCAATATAAGACAGAGTGCTATTTTAAGTCTGCCTTGCAGGACACGCAATTACAAACAAGGAAGAAAAGTATAGCTAACATGATGGAAGCACCCTCAAGGAAAACATCAAAATAAATAACAAAGACTGGCCGACCAAGGTTAGAGGTTCTCCAGAAATAGCAGAGTGGCACAGCGAAGAAATGGCTTGTCTGAACAGCCAGAAATCACTTTTGCTGTGTTCCCTATAGCTTGTAAGGTTGAAATAAGTAAATAAAAAATATACAAAGAACTACAGAATAACTCAAGCTGGAAGAAACTTTGGGACATCATCTAGTGGACAGTGAGGTGGATTAGGAAGTGGCTGGATGGCAGGGCCCAGAGAGTGGTGATCAGTGGTGCAGAGTCTAGTTGGAGGCCTGTAGCTAGCGGGGTCCCCCAGGGGTCAGTCCTTGGTCCAGTCCTGTTCAATTTATTCATCAATGACCTGGATGAAGGCACAGAGTGCTCCCTCAGCAAGTTTGCTGATGACACAACACTGGGAGGAGTAGCCGATACCCCAGAGGGCTGCGCTGCCATCCAGAGGGACCTGGACAGACTGGACAACTGGGTGGTGAAAAACCTCATGCAATTCAACAAGGCCAAGTGCAAGGTTCTGCACCTGGGGAGGAATAACCCCAGACACCAGGACAGGCTGGGGACTGACCTTCTGGAGAGCAGCTCTGCGGAGAAAGACCTGGGTGTCATGGTGGATGATAAGTTGACCATGAGGCAGCAGTGTGCCCTCGTGGCCAAGAAGGCCAATGGGATCCTGGGGTGCATTAAGAAGAGCGTCTCCAGCAGGTCAAGGGAGGTGATCCTGCCCCTCTACTCAGCCCTGGTGAGGCCGCATCTGGAGTATTGTGTCCAGTTCTGGGCTCCACAGTACAAGAGGGATGTGGAGCTGCTGGAGAGAGTCCAGCACAGGGCTACAAGGATGATCAGGGGCCTGGAACATCTGCCCTATGAGGAGAGGCTGAGGGAGCTGGGCCTGTTCAGCCTGGAGAAGAGAAGGCTGAGAGGGGATCTAATCAGTATCTATAAGTACCTCAAGGGAGGGAGTGCAGAGGATGGTGCTGGTCTCTTTTCAGTGGTGGCCACTGACAGAACTAGAGGTAATGGCCACAAACCGAAGCACCAAAAGTTCCCCAGGAACTTAAGGAAAAATTTCTTAACAGTGAGGGTGACAGAGCACTGGAACAGGCTGCCCAGAGAGGTTGTGGAGTCTCCTTCTCTGGAGATCTTCAAAACCCGCTTGGATGCAGTCCTGTGCCACGTGCTTTAGGTGACCCTGCGTGTGCAGGGAGGTTGGACTAGATGATCTCTAGAGGTCCCTTCCAACCCTAAGCATTCTATGATTCTATTCCAATCTGCTGTTCAAAGCAGGGTCCACATTACCTAATGAATTTTTGTTTCATTGTCATTTCCACTACAATAATCTGTTGTCATAAATTAATCATATCTGCTCAGATGAGTAGAAAAGTAACAAGATAGTATTTAGATCAGCCAACTGTTTTCTGACAGAAGACTGCAATACTACCAACCAAATCTGTCCTGCGAAACCCAAGTCCTGGTCCCACAAAACAGTGGACACGGAGGGATCTATACATCTGTCACAGATCAAAATAGATTGCATAAACAAGAGGAAGCTTCTTATTTAGATGTTGCACATCAGGCAAGGCCATAACATATTTCCCCCCCCCCCCAAAAAAATCCTTGTCTTCCATCTTGGCACACTGGTGCCAGAAGCTGCCCACACATAAGTAGCTCTCATAAGTAGCTCAGGCAGCTCTCCTTTGTAACCAGGACCTAGTCTTCAGCAGAATAGCATCAAAATTTACGAACGCAAAAGCAGCCTCACACCACTTTTGCCCTCTACTTAACTATATCACATACTCCTTACTTTAGAACTGCCTTCAAATGAGGATCTTTATTAATCCATCTACGTTATTTCTCAATATAAGTATATTATTTTGGTTGTTAAAAAAATCTATGAATAAGTTTTACAGCAATCCAATATACTTGCTCTGCAAATTGGACAAAGACCAATTTCTTATTTGTTACTTTAATATCAATTTACTTAAGCTTCATATAATATTTGGCAATTAAATGTTGCTGTTTTAAAAAGTCATTCATTAATAAGTAATGACACCAAAATTCCATAACATGAAAATAACTAAGACTAAAATCTACAAGAATCTTATCTCAAGTAAGTATGTTTCTAATAAATTTATGTTTTCATAAGTCTTCACTAAACTGCAGTGCTGACATTCCTGAAATGAAAGAACCCAATCAAAAATAAATCTCTGCAAACTACTTATTATGGTTTGCATTACCAGGGCAGGCAGTTCCAATGGGACAGGGACTATGTTATTACAAGTACTGAAGTGTCCAGTCGATTTCAACTAGTATGGAAATTCTTTGTGGTTGTATGCTGAAACTTCCTTTGATGAATATTCAAACCATTTTCCTTTTTAAAACATAAAAAGCACACTTACAGAGTATAGATGAAGTCCCCAAGATGTCTAGTTGCCTATATCTCAGTTATCTTTTGTGCAGAAAACATTCATCCTCATCTTTCCTACTCCTTAAAAACTAAATTACACAATGAGAAGGGGAGGACTATCTTCTGCTCTCTCAGCTAGAAACCTCTTCCCTGTATAGGGCATCCCATAAGAAAATAGGTGAAGAAAGACTTGTCTTCAAATACATAAAAGCCAGGTAGAAAAACAAAGGAAAGGTTTATTTTTCATGCCTTTGATAGTTAAGACAAGAAGCAATGATTTTTTCAGAAGCAATGAATTTTCATTTCATTTTTCTGTCTTAAACCCCAGCCTGTGAATGAAAGTCAGCTGGAACTGAGACTTATTAATTAATATTAATTAGTCTTGTCTGAAAGACTCAAATATTCTGTGTCTGTAGGATGTTTTCCTTTTTTTCTGTAAAGTTAATATGACTTTCATTTAAAAGCAAGCTACTTATAATTGCACAGTTCACAGAATGGGGTAGATGTATCACTCATGACATTGGAAAAGAAGTGGTAGCTGTTATAAGAACCTATCTTCTAAAATGCACATAGGCTGTATATACACATAAGTGGAAGGTGATAAGAAAGCTGCAGGAGAATGCTTACATGGGGATTCAGTTAAAAATTAAGAATGGGGCAGCATACCTGAAATAATACATTCAAAGATTATATATATATATATATATATATATATATATAACTTAAATGTGAAACTGTTTTGGTGTGGGGAAACCATTTGAAATGGAATCAACATCTTGTATAATTAGGATCTTTGGGACCCAGGCTGCTAGGTACTGTCCCAGGGAAATAAAATGCAGAATAGCAAGAGAAAGAAGAGCTACATTAATGTGCAGTTTAATGTAGCAGTGAATGAATACATAGTCTTATCAAAAGTATATGGTTAAGTACTTTGAGCTGCTCAAAAAAGAAGATGGAAGGCATCACTTTGGCAGGTGAAACTTCAGGAGAAGATTTTGTGGGAAATAGCACAGAAGAACCTGTGGAGAGATGCATCACAGCTGGTATTACTGCTGCAGCTATTGAGATAAGGGTAGAGAGGAACAGATTAATGCACAGTTCAGGCTGCATAAATCTTAGCCTTTCACTTTTGGTAATTTCAGCTCCAGAACAGGTTGGATCAGAATCGTGCACGCACAGTGATCTCAGCACAGCTCGCTTCATAAATTAGAGACAGTAGAGTGCTATGAAAACCAAGTCCCACAGAATTACATTGTGGGATCCTAGAGGCGAGTGCAGGCATTTCTGCAGACGCATAGCGGTTGTCCAGAGCAGCAGCAGCAGCGCCCGGCCTGCTGGGCTGGCACAACTCGGCTGGGCAGGTCTCAGTGCCCCTTGCAGATGTGACACAGCATGGAGCCTCTTCTACAAGCCCCAAAATTTAACCCAGTAGAAAAGAAAAAAAATATACACACACACACACACACATATATATACACACGAATTGATTCAACTGCTGAAAATCATTCTGTTGCTCTATTTTTTGAAGTATTTAAAGAAAGCACATCTTTTAACTGGTGATAATAGCTCCCTGTTGATAAAATATCTGCTGCATATGCCGCAGATAGCAAAAAGCAACAACAATCTATTTCTCCTTATGTCTTCACTATGATAGCTTAGAAAGATGGAGCTTTTTGTACAGGTGAGATTTCTATTCCTCTTTCTTCCTCCATCCTTCTTTCCTCTCTTCCCCATGTTAGTCCACAATCTCAATAATCACCCGCACACTCAACCTGGTGGGTTGAAAAGCAAGCTTTTATTAGCTGGCCAGCGGCGGACCTCTTACAGTTTGCCTGAGATCTGTGCCGTCTTGGAAAAAGTTCGTGTTTTTATAGACAGCTGCAACTCCTTCATACGTTATTTGCAGTTACCAGTCCTTCATGGCTGATATCTTATCTCATGGTTGCAGCAAGAGCAGGGTGACTCAGCATAAGTAGCAAGCTATGTTCACAGAAGCAAATAGTGAAATTAGGTACCTAGTCACCTCAACCTTATTAACCTCTTACATGGCCCCTCTTTGCACAGGGTCCTACATCCAGTTACTTTCCTTCCTCTAGTGGGCTATAAAATATTTCTGGCCATATATGACAGAAAGTACAAGCTGAAGAAAATACAAAAAAGAAGCCAAGCTATCACAGATGAAAGAGAGAGAGGGGGCAAAAGGGAAAAAAAAAAGAGTATGCTATGTTTTGGCACAAGCAAATTGAATTTGACTGCTGTTTCTGAACTGGGAAGTGGAGGAAAAACACAACAAGCAATTTATTCTGTAAGCCCAGCTTTCTTCCCTCTTCTCATCCCAAAGTTATTCACAGGCACACTGATAACTGTGGATTTAATGTATAAATATATTGCACAGACTGACTGAGATTCATTCATCCCAGACTGCTACAAAAAGTCCAGTGAGTAATTACCTAAGGCAGCAACTCTCTAGCAGTGATCCCTGGCCTACTCCTGGTGTCTTTGCAAGACAGCAAGGGGTAGTCCAGAACTCTTTCAGAAACACACATGCACAAACAGGTAAATAAAATGAGCAGAATTCCAAAAATAACTCAAAAATGGTAAAATAATATTTTTTCAGCTGTAAAAAACAAAGAACCACAAGGGCAGCACCAGAAGAAAGAGTCCTTGGGCTTCTTTAAGGCTAGGACTCCCTTCAGTTTGTTGTTTTTTTACCAGCAGAAACTCAAGTGCAGGCAGAGAAGCAGTGTGGTAAATCAAACACCATTCTTCCTCTTTCCCAGTCTGAATGTCCTGGCTTTTATCAGCAGGACGAGGGCCTGATTAGCTTACAGAAGCTTTGCATCTTTTGCTGACCAAAGGAGGAGGCTTTTAGCTGCTTGGCCTACTTTCTAACATGCTGCAAATCCCATCTGCTGAGAAATTACTAAAGAGCATTTGAAATATGTCTGGATAGTTATCTGAAAACATTTATGTACATTATTATGCAACTATGCTTTTTATAAAGTGAATCAAGGCAACGGAATCCCTTAAAGGAAGGAAAGGAAAGAAAGAAAACAGGACATATCTGACATCAATGAAGAAAGTGAAATTATTTATAAATAGGTGGGAGTGCTGTCCATTTGGAGATGTAATTCTCAGTGTTGGTCATTATTTCTTCAAAAGATATATATTTTAAAGCTTGTCTAGGGTATGCTTCTTTGCACAAAAACACGATTCTGTCTTCAATGGATAATTTAATGATTCACATTGCATTTATCATCAAGGGAGGAAAAAATACGACAATTTGTCTTAGGTAGACAGCAAATAAAGGTCACTAGTGGCACACGTTTTCCTTTCAATTTCAAATATTTGAATCTTTTCTGTCTTTTTAATGCATTTAACTGTTCTCTTCTTTCAGGACCTTTGTCGAGGGTACAAGAGCTAAAGAGATCAACCCAAAGCATAAAAAGTCCTTCTATCTAGGAGGAGAGAGGGGAAAGGAAGGGAGATAAATTAAAATACCTTTTAAAAAATAAATTATCTAGTTTCCCTTCAAGATTTGAATTTTAAAGAATTGGGGAGGAAAAAAAACAAACCTCTTATTATTTAGAGCGTTTACCTCAGTAGAAGGGGCCAAATTCTACTTGCTGCTCGCTCCCTAAATTCAGTGGAAAGAGGTAAGCGGCTGGGAACTATGGGTTCATACCTAATGAAAGAACAGAAGGACGATTTAGAAGCTTCTCCTAAAATCTTGAAACATCAAAGAAAAAATTTAGGTGAAGAGCTGCAAAAGGTTATTGCGTGGGCTTCTAAAGACGATCCTTCGGTGAATAGTAAGAATGTTTTTAATCTGGAAAGGTGGGACCAAATTGGGGTCCGACTGTGGGGTAGTGCCATGCGCGGTGATAAGGCTGCTGCTAGCCTGTTGCCACAATGGCGAGTTGTATTTGAAACGTTGAAATCTCATAGTGGGTCGCAGTCAAACATAAATGACGGAGTTGGGGCCCCTGCCATCCCCTCTGCGCCTCCATTACCTCAATCATGTCCTGATCAGAAAAGAAAACATGCCGCAAAAGCCTTTGCGGTACTGCCACCTGATGACCAGGACGATGATCCTTTTGACTTGGGTCCTATTGACCCTGGAAAGGAGACAGACCTATACCCCCCGGATCCTCATGATAAATGGGCCTCAGTAAAACAAGGAGCAAAACAGGCAGGGGATGTGGGCACGCTGAAAACCTTCCCCGTTATCTGTGCACCAGACCAGAATCCGCGCTGGGAAGGATTGTCATACAATCTTATTAAGGACGTGCGACGCACGGTGACAGATCATGGCCTTGGCGCACCATATACCAGCCACCTTATACAATCTTTTTGTGATACTTCAGTTTTTACTCCCCATGATTTTAAAACTTTGTTTTGTCTCATTATGACTGATATGCAATATATGATGTGGGAGTCGAAAATGAGAGAGCTTGCTCGAGCACAGGGGGAGGAAAACCAGCGGCTGTCGAAAAAAGGTCCTTTACGGGCTGTTACTGTGGACCTGCTGATGGGGGAGTGCGATCACAGTGCTACGACAGCACAAGCAGAAATTCCCCCTGAGGGTCTGCAGCAAGTTAAGATACTTGCTCTCCGCGCCCTTAAGGCAGTCCCGGAGGCTGGTAAACAAAGACAGCCTTTTGTTAGCATAAGACAAGATGCGAATGAGCCATACATGAAGTTTTTGGATCGGCTTAATGAGGCTCTGGAGAAACAAATTGATAATGAACAAGCACAAAGCTACATTTTTAAGCAACTAGCAGTTGAGAATGCTAACCCTGATTGCCAGTGTTAAGTCCGGATCCCCAGCCCGCGAGCGTAACAGAAGCAGAGAGGCCTGTATGTGCAGGATCCAACTTTGTTACCAGCTAGCTGGGGTCCCTGGCTCACTCTCAAAGGGGGAATCTTACACAAGGACCCCCCTGGTGCCACACGCAGGGTTTATATACCAGCAAGGGGGTGGGCGGTTACACAAAAACTAGGTATTTCCTTTTAAGGTCTGACTGCTACGGATTCTCTTCGGATTGGTCGTCTTCGTGGATGGGGAAGGCGTGTCTCTTCTCAAAATCTTCCCGCACCGCGGGGTCGGCTCTGCCTCCAGCAGCCGCTCGGCCCCGCCCAGCGGCCAATGACAGCTCCCCAGGCTTGGGGCAGCCTCGCGCCAGATCCCGCGTGAAGTCGCGCGTGGCGCCCTCGGCCGCCATGAGCCCTGCGGGCCGCCATCTGCTGCGGGGCACCACGGGTGTAAGGGTTTTGCAGAAACATAATGTTCCGTTCTCACAGTCCCCCCTTCTCCTTGTTCATTTTTGAGAATTTCTTCTCATCTTGGTCGTCCACATCTAAATGTTGTTGCGTCACCATTAACTGTACAGTACCCACCCGATCCTTTACAAATTCCACCCTCAAGTACTTATCAATCTGTGAAGGGTAGTCCCACGCTGAAATGGTCACACATTCCCAATATGAACAATAATACTGATTGGGGCTATTACAATACCCCTTCCCCGGATTCGAACTAGGGCAGAAATCAGCAGTGAAACTAGGGGATCCCGCTGTGACGCTTGTCTGCACCACTTGCCCATCCTCCTACCTTGACAAAGTCCATTTGTAAGGTAGATGGGGGCTTTCCCCTGTTACCAGTCGGGTCGTCACCAGAGTCAGGACCAGGAGGTGTACCATTCTGTCGTTTGACGCAGATCTTTAGGGGGTTTTCGGGATTCTGCTGGACCTCCCACTTCTCAGCTTCCTCTTGTTCTGGAGAAGTTGCTTTTTGCATGTGTGAATGATGCACCCACGGACCGATTCCGTCAACCTTTAGAGCAGTGGGGGTTACGAGAATCACAACATAAGGTCCTTTCCATTTTGCCTCCAATGACTTTCGGTGATGCCTTCTTACCCACACCCAGTCACCCGGTTCGAGATTATGCATGGGTTCCGTAGGCTCTTTCCCTTGATTATAGATAGTCCTAATTAATGGAAAGATCTCTTTATGGACTTGGTACACGGCTTGAACTGCCTGAAGCACATCTGTTTAACCCGATTTGATCTCCCCTCCCCCTTTTCTTAGTGGGTACACCAGAGGTGGAGTCCCATACACGATTTCAAAGGGGGTAAGATTCAAAACATAGGGCGAGTTCCGTACCTGGAAAATAGCAAAGGGAAGGAGCGTCACCCAGTCCCCGCCAGTCTCTGTTACCAACTTTGTTAAGGTCTCTTTTAAAGTTCGGTTCATTCTTTCTAATTGCCCCGAGCTCTGGGGGTTATACTCACAATGCAATTTCCACACTGTCCCCAAAATTTGGACTGAATGACACTTGCCACAAAAGCAGGTCCATTGTCCGATCCTATAACCTCCGGGACCCCATAGCGTGGAATTATTTCCTCTAACAATACCTTGGCTACCACCCGGGCAGTTTCACGCTTAGTGGGAAAAGCTTCTACCCAACCCGAAAAGGTGTCTATCATAACAAGTACCTATATCCGTATTTTCCTGGTTTGACTTTGGTGAAATCTACCTCCCACGATCTCCCAGGTCTCCAACCCCTTTCCCTGACCCCCAGGTGTTGTCCTGTCCTTTTTCCAGGTTTCATCACCTGACACGCTATGCACTCCTCTATTATTCTACGGCCTACCGCCCCCTGGTTGTGGAACTGAAGTTTAGCTGTTTCCAAGAGCTTAGCTGCTTTTCTTTCTCCCAGATGGGTTGACTTGTGCAGCTGAGTTAATAATTGTTCTCCCAAAGTCTGTGGTAATAACAAGGTGGAATCCGAACCTCAGTACCACCCATCTTCTCCTTTCTTTAGACTCCCATTGTGCCTTATCCACTGCAAATCTTCTTCAGAGTATACTGGAGTTGGCGGTAGCTGGCCCATTCCCGGTGGGGGGAGGTTCAGCGCCATCGCATTGCGCGCGGCCAGTTTTGCAGCCTCATCCGCCGCTTGATTTCCTCGGCTAATTAGATCCCCCGCTTTTTGATGCCCTGGGACATGAATCACAGCTACCGCTCTAGGTTTATGCATGGCTTCCAATAAGTGAAGTATCTCTTGCTTGTTCCGAATTTCTTTTCCTGACGATGTTACAAATCCCCTTTCCTTGTAAATGGCCCCATGTATATGCACGGTCCCATACGCATAATGACTGTCCGTGTATACAGTCAATCTTTTCCCTTCTGCCATTTCTAGGGCTTTTGTTAGAGCAATGAGTTCTGCTTTTTGCGCTGAGGTACCTTTCAGCAAATGGGCAGCCCAAATTACTCTTCCATCCACATCCACCACTGCTGCCCCCACCATTCTTGTCCCATTTTCTATAACGCTGCTCCCATCAGTGAACCACACCAGTCCGCCCCCTTCGAAAGGTCTATCTTTCAGATCCCTCCTTACAGAGACTACTTCCACAAGGACCTCCTGGCAGTCATGAATTGATTCATCATAGTCAGGGCCCGGAAGTAGGGTAGCCGGATTCAGAACTAACGGATTGGTGAATTTCAAGCGTGTAGGGTCCAATAATAGGCTCTGGTAATGAGCCAGTCTGGCATTGGTTAACCACCTGGCTGGCGGTTGCAGTAGTACTGCCTCTACCTGGTGAGGGGTAGTTACCCATAACTGTTGTCCAAATGTTAGCTTATCTGCATCCTTTGTCATTAGTGCAGTGGCAGCAATCATCCTTAGGCACAGGGGCCATCCTGCGGCTACCGAGTCTAATTTCTTGGACAGATATGCTACCACCTGTCGCCATGGGCCTGTGGTTTGGGTTAAGACCCCCTTTGCAATTCCTTTTTTCTCATCTACAAAAAGATGGAATTCCTTCGATGGATCAGGGAGGGCCAATGCAGGGGCCTCTAGTAACGCTTTCTTTAGGGCCCGGAACGCCTCTCCCATTTCTGGGGTCCATAATCAGGTCGGGCTCTCCTGGCTCCCTTCATATAGTGGTCTAGCAATCTCAGCGAATCCCGGTATCCACAGCCGGCAGTACCCTACCAACCCCAGGAATTCTCGCACTCCTCTCGCTGACTGCGGCTCGGGGATTCGCAACACTGTCTCCTTCATGGGCATGGTCAGCCAGCATTTACCCTGGCGCAACTTATATCCCAGGTAGACAACCTCAGTTTTACAGATTTGCGCCTTCTTTGCACTGGCTCTATATCCTAGCTGAGCCAGTTCCCTAACCAAATCTTCAGTGCCCTTTGCACATTTTTCTTTGGTTGCTCCTGCCAGAAGTATGTCATCTACATACTGCAGCAGCGTTAGTTCCTGGTGGGTGCTACGGTACAGCTGCAGATCCTCGCTCAGAACCTCATTAAATAGGGTTGGCGAGTTTTTAAACCCTTGCGGTAGCCTAGTCCATGCGAGTTGTCCCTCTATCCCTTGCTGCAGGTCCTCCCATTTGAAAGTGAAAATATCTTGACTCTTTACAGCCAAGGGCAGGCTGAAAAAAGCATCTTTAAGGTCTAGGACGGTATACCAAACCATAGTCGGGGGTAGACTGCTCAGCAGTGTGTACGGGTTGGGGATTGTGGGGTGAATGTCTTCTACCCTTGAGTTGACTTCCCTTAAATCCTGAACGGGTCGGTAATCCTGTCCCCCCGGCTTCTTGACGGGTAGGAGAGGGGTATTCCAGGAGGATCGACAACGTCTCAAAATCCCCAGCCCGATTAACCGGTTGATATGAGGGGTTATACCCATCCTCGCTTCTTTTGTCATAGGATATTGCCGGACTCAGACCGGTTCCGCTCCTGATTTCAGTTCCACAACTATCGGGGCTCTGTGACTAGCCACTCCTACTCCCGCCCTTTCTGCCCATGCTTCTGGAATCTCCCGCACCCACCTTTCCATTTCTTCCGGTATTTCCCCTGTCCCCTTTGGCTGATATATCCGGTACTCGTCCTCTAATCGCATAGTCAGTACATGTAGCGGGTTTCCTTCCCCATCGCTAACCTTCACCCCTCCTTCCTCAAAGTATGTTCTAGCCCGCAGCTTGGTCAATAGGTCCCTTCCCAACAGGGGTGCTGGGCATTCCGGCATATAGATAAAAGAGTGAGTAACCTGCTTAGTACCTAGAACCACCCGGCGGTTTGTGGTCCATTGATAAGATTTAACCCCATTCACCCCCTGCACCCAACAGGTTTTCTTTGTTAGCTTCCCCCTATCCTCGTTCAATACCGAGTGTTCCACCCCCGTGTCCACCATAAATCCTACTGGTTTCCCTTCCACTTCCAACGTTACCCAAGACTCGGGGAAGGGGGCCGAGTCCCGACACCTTCAGTCGCTTTCCCCCTCCCCCGCCAGCAATACCCACGGTTGGGGTCTATAGCTGGACGACCCTGACTTCCCACCAGCCCCTCCTCTTCTTCTCTCGGGGCACTCATTCTTCCAGTGGCCCCTTCCCTTACATAGGGCACACTGGTCTCTTTCCAGTCTCCTCCTCTCTCCTCCCCCTCCTTCCCGCACTTCTCTCCCTGCCTCTTTTTTTCCTTTGCCGGCGTAGAAAATTCTCGCTAATTCCCTCTGATTACGCCGGTTTTCCCTCACTTGGAATTCCCTATCTTCCTTTCGCAGTCTCTCCTGCCTTTCCTCGGGCATCTCTTGATTATTGTAAACCTTTCCTGCTATTTTCAATAGGTCCTGTATAGTCTGTTCCCCGAGTCAATCTACCTTTTGCAGTTTTCTCCTAATATTGGAGGCTGCCTGATTTACAAATGCCAGTATGACGGCTGCCCTGTTTTCTTCTGCCAAGGGGTCCAACAGAGTATATTGTCTAAAAGCCTCTAATATTCGCTCCAGAAACGCCGCTGGAGTCTCAGTCGGCTCCTGCCTTACCGCATTAACTTTAGCTAAGTTAGTGGGTTTGCGTGCCGCCGCCCGGAGGCCGGCCATCAGAGTCTGGCGGTATACTCGGAGACGCTCCCTACCTTCTGATTGGTCAAAATCCCACGGGGGTCACGTTAACGGGAATCCTTCGTCTATCAGGTTCTGTTGGGTAGTAGGTCTCCCATCCACCCCTGGGACAAGTTTCCGTGCTTCCGAAAGGATCCGCTCCCGTTCCTCTGTTGTGAATAGAACCTTTAACAACTGTTGACAATCATCCCATGTTGGGTTATGAGTAAACAATATAGATTCTAAGAGATCAATTAGTGCCGAGGGTTTCTCAGAAAATGGTGGATTTTGACTTTTCCAATTATATAAATCGCTAGATGACAATGGCCAATATTGGTAAGTTCTTTCCCCATTCGGCCCCACCGCCCCTATCACCCGGAGCGGGTATGCCTGTACAGTAGAGCTTGGCATCTCCGCTTCTTCCCTATGGGCCTGCGATCTGGTTCCGTAGGCCGGCCCCTGGTGGATACCTTCCCTCCGTATGTCCGCCCATCCTCCACTGGAGGATACCACAGGGGGTGAGGCCGACCCCAGCGGAGCTGGGGCCTGGAGCGGTGCCGGTGCATATGGAGGAGGATTTTCAATCTCTAAATCAATTAAATTTGGATACGATTGCGAGTTCTGGAATGCCGGGGCTTTCTTGTCCGGTCTCACATCCTTTCCCTCCTTTTCTGGCCTAGCTATCAGTACCTGAGTCTCCCCGGCTACCTGAGCCTCAGGATAGTGGCCAATGAACGGCTTAAGCCATTTCGGGGGCCTTTCAATCATATCTTCCCATACAAAAATGTACGGCATTTGGTCTGGGTGACCGTGCGGCCCCGGGTCCATGATTTTCCTCTTTACTCTTTGGACCAATTGTAGGTTAAGACTACCTGTACGTGGCCACCCTACCTCGAAAGTCGGCCATTCATTTGAACAAAAATTAACAAGTTTGCTCTTTCTTACCTCCACCGACAAGTCATGTCCCCGCCTCCTAAATTCGGGAAAATGATCAATGAACAAAGAAAGAGGGGTAGTTTGTCTTTGCCCCATTTCAAGCGATATTCGATTGAGGAAAAAACACAAACACAAAGCACATAAAGCGACAGACAACAATTCCACACACTCAACACTCAAAATTTCATGTTACTTTTCCTTTTGCGCGCGTCCTTTTACCTTTTACCACGAGGTTTACCTTTCACTCCCGTTTTCCTAATAACCATGGGGTAGTGGGGACGTCTCCCACACTACCCGGCTGGCCACCCTGCGGTGCGTCCACCTAGGCACTCGCCAGCCTCCCCTTGGGCCCGCTTATCCTGCTTACCTTAAGCTGTCCTGGGCGTCTCTTAGGCTTTGCTCGCCGGCAGGGTGGGATCCTGGACGAGCCCCCAAAAATGTTAAGTCCGGATCCCCAGCCCGCGAGCGTAACAGAAGCAGAGAGGCCTGTATGTGCAGGATGCAACTTTGTTACCAGCTAGCTGGGGTCCCCGGCTCACCCTCAAAGGGGGAATCTTGCACAAGGACCCCCCGGTGCCGCGTGCAGGGTTTATATACCGGCAAGGGGGTGGGCGGTTACACAAAAACTAGGTATTTCCTTTTAAGGTCCGACTGCTACGGATTCTCTTCGGATTGGTCGTCTTCGTGGATGGGGAAGGAGTGTCTCTTCGCCACGGCGGCGGCTCTGCCTCCAGCGGCTGCTCGGCCCCGCCCAGTGGCCAATGACAGCTCCCCAGGCTCAGGGCAGCCTCGCGCCAGATCCCGCGTGAAGTCGCGCGTGGCGCCCTCGGCCGCCATGAACCCTGCAGGCCGCCATCCGCCGCGGGGCACCACGAGTGTAAGGGTTTTGCAGAAACATAATGTTCCGTTCTCACACCAGAGCATTTTGCAGCCACTAAAGGATCCTACTATTGATGACATGCTAAAAGCATGTATTAATGTTGGTACCAAACAGTATGAATATTCACTGATGGCTGAAACATTTGCAACAATGTCTATGAAAAAGCCATGTTTTGCTTGTGGCCAATTTGGGCATATTCATAAATAGTGTCCAAAACCGCAAGCGAACAAAGGAGGAGTGCCTGGAATGTGTCCGCGCTGTCACAAAGGATGACACTATGCTAATCAGTGTTGATCAAAATTTGATAAGGAAGGTTGACCATTGGCCCCTTCGGGAAACTTCAAGCGGAGCGTGGCGAGGGGTCGCGCTACGACAGCAAATCACCCCTCAGAGTGTGTGCCCGAGCACAAGTGGCAGCACCGGGGTGGACCTGGCCACCACAATAGAAGTGCTAATTACTGATACATCAGTTGTGCTAATTCCAACTGGTGTCCACGGCCCCCTGGGGCGAGGAATGGCAGCGTCTTTAATTGGACGATCTTCAACAAGGAGACAAGGGCTGTTTGTGTTACCTGGAGTTATCAATGCAGATTTCAAAGGACAAATTAAGATAATGGTATGGACTCTGATACCACCCTGTACTGTGCCAGCAGGGAGCCAAATAGCACAATTAGTATACTTTTTACCACAGACACCAAATGCTGCAAACACTAAACGTGGCACAGGCTCTTTTGGGTCCACAGGGCATGAAATTTTCTGGACTCAACAGATAACTATGAATCACCCGCAGATATCCTGTATGTTACAAGCAGGACTGATAAAGTTTAATGCACAAGGAATTTTAGATAGCGGAGCGGACATTACAGTCATCGCTGCCTCGCAATGGCCAAGCAGTTTACCCCTAATTAATGCACATACAGCGCTTTCAGGAATAGGTGGGCAGAGCACCCCAATGCAAAGCAAAAGATTGATAAATATTATTGGCCCAGAAGGAAGAACTGCAAACATTAGGCCATTTATATTGCCTGGATCCATCACCTTGTGGGGGAGAGACTGTTTGAGTCAATGGGGCATGCAGTTAAGTACGGATTTTTCTTAGGGGCCACTATCCAGCAGCAGGTCCCACCCATGATTTGGAAAACAGACAAGCCGGTGTGGGTAGACCAGTGGCCCCTTCCACAAAATAAACTGCTGCAATTACACAAGTTAGTAGATGAACAATTGCAAGCTGGACATATAGTTCCTACTCCCATGGAACATGACAGTTTTTGTAATTCAAAAGAAAAATAATTCCTGGAGACTGTTACATGACCTAAGAAAAATTAACAAAGTCATCAAAGACATGGGAGCCTTACAGCCCAGACTCCCTTCTCCAGCAATGTTACCTCAAACATGGACTTTGATAGTAATTGATTTGAAAGACTGTTTCTTTACCATTCCACTTGCACTGCAAGATGCACCTCGGTTTGCATTTTCTGTACCTTCCATCAGTGCTATGAAACCACATAGCAGATACCATTGGAGAGTTCTGCCACAAGGCATGAAAAATAGTCCTACATTATGTCAACAATTTGTGTCAGCAGTCTTAAGCCCAGTATGCAAGTATTTCGATAACGTCCTCATCTATCACTATATGGATGACATATTGATTGCTGCAGAGCAAAAGGAAACAGCAGAAGAGACTGCATCAGATTACGCGTGCAGCATCGGCTGCAGGATTAAAAATTGCAGAAGTACAGGAAACTCCGCCTTAGTGATATTTAGGATGGAGAATTTCTGATCATCAAATTCAACCACAATCATTGACCCTAAAGACAGACATAAAGACTTTGAATGATCTTCAAAAACTTCTGGGAACTATTAATTGGATCCATCCCTCCTTAGGGATTTCCACTGAAGTATTACATCCTCTATTTAAACTTTTAGAGGGAGACACGAGTTTGACGTCCTCAAGAAAGCTTACTCCTCCTGTGCGAGCTGCGCTTGGCAAAGTTGTGGACAAATTAACCACTCGGACTGTTCACAGGCGAAAGCACAATTATCCTGTCAGTCTTTTTGTTTTTTTATTCCAGCTTCCAACCTTATGGCCTATTAGCACAATGGATACCACAGGACGCATGTCCATTAATAATCTTAGAATGGGTGTTTCTGCCTCATAATTTTGGCAAAACTGTCACCACCGCTATTGATATGATTGCAATGGTTATTCAAAAAGGAAGAGAGCGTTTGATGTTTCTAGATGGCACAGAGCCTGATATTATTTATTTACCGCTCAGTTCAAAACAATTAACCTTTTTGACTCACCAGTCTTTTGTTTTTCAGTGTGCCTTGGCATATTATCCAGGACAGATAAGCATCCACTTTCCAGGACATAAAATCATACAGTCTTTTAACTCTCTTTCTCTATTACCTGTTTCCCATTTGAGCCTTACGCCAATACCTGATGCTCTTACAGTATTTACTGACGGCTCAGGTAGGACAGGTCGTGTAGTTGTAGTCTGGAGAAATGATGAACGGCACTGGGAGAGCGACATACACGTTGTCACAGGCTCACCGCAAATAACGGAATTATCTGCAGTTGTCCGCGTCTTTACGCGATGGCCCTCTGCAGTTAACATTATAACAGACTCTGCCTATGTTGCAGGGTTAGTCTCTAGGTTAGAACACTCCTTTTTAAAAGAGGTTTCAAACGAGACCCTCTCTGCGCTTCTTTGGAAGCTTAGATGGCTATTAAACAGAAGGATTTATCCGTACTTTAACCAACATGTATGCTCGCACAGCTTGCTGCCTGGACCTATTAGCGAAGGTAATGCTGAAGCAGACAGCCTTGCAGGAGCTGTAGTTCTGCCGGATCGCTTTGCACAAGCACATTTGTCGCATGACTTTTATCATCAAAATGCAAAAGCATTACGGAGGTCGTTCCAATTGACTCAGGAACAAGCTAGACAAATCATACAGTCATGCCCAGACTGTCAGCGCATTTTACCAGTACCATCCATCGGCGTAAACCCTCGTGGTCTTTCTGCGCTTGAAATTTGGCAATCAGATACAACGCATATCCCTGAATTTGGCAGATTTAAATATGTACATGTTTCTGTTGATACCTTCTCATCCTGTATCTATGCTTCTGTATATACAGGTGAGAAGGCCAAAGATGTATGTCGACACTTTATGATGGCCTTTGCAATGTTGAGAGCGCCAAAAACTATAAAAACTAACAATGGTCCAGCCTATATAGCACAAAAAACGCAAATATTCTTTCAACAATGGGGAATCCAACACATCACAGGTATCCCCCATTCACCCACAGGCCAAGCGATTATCAAGCATACACATGGCACCCTTAAGAACATGTTACAAAAACAAAAAAGGGGGAGTGTAGGCTTATCCCCACAGGAACGCATAGCAAAAGCTTGCTATGTGTTGAATTTCTTAAATCGCTGGACAGAAGAGGGCCCCCCTATATACCAACATTTTGATTCACAGAGACAACACAAAGTTCAGGATAAAGCCCAGGTTCTCGCCGAAAACCCACAGACAAATCAGTGGGAAGGGCCTTTTTCTTTAATAACCTGGGGTAGAGGATATGCTTGTGTTTCTACAGGCTCAGGGCCAAGATGGGTGCCTGCTCGATGGATTAAGCCTTTCTTATCACAGTCATCACCATCATCTGCACCACGGTGACATCATCCACACAGCAGTGGATACTCTCCCAAGCTAAAATCTACATATGGGTAATTCTGGCCAATCAAATGGGACAGGACACGTTATATTATCTAGTCCAGGAAATCAGTTTGTAACCTGTCTAGTAGGACAGCCTGTTGATGATTGGCATATTTTGTTTATTGTTAGCATGTCTGCTTTGTTTCTTATTATGTGTTTAAGGATTGATTGACCATTTAATTAAGTCATGGCTGTTCAACCAAAAACAAATTAAGAAGGGTGAGATGTGGAGGCTCGTTCCAAGACAATAGTACCTTGTTAGCAGATAGCTAACCACAAGGATGTCAGTCTTCTCAGCAGATGGGGGACAGAGCCGAAAAAGGAGGAGGACTGCAAAACACCTCCCCCTGCCCCGTGTGAGGAATGTCTTGTCAGAAGAAAAGAAACAAACCCAGGACAACCGGGCAGGTGGCAAGATGCTGATTGGTTGTAAGCTTTGCAACACTTGTGTTAAGCAAGTATAAAAAGAAGTTGGTTTGAAAATAAAGTTGTCTCACTCTGCACCCCAGACTGAATCCATTTCTTCACAAGGTGCAACAAAACTTATACAGGTCCTAAAACCAGGGGCTTTCACTCAAGGAAGGAAATCTGCGCCACCGCTAAATATACATGAACACAAGTATATAAAATATAGAATATATTGTTTACTGAAGAGATGGAGCTTCCTCATAGTTCAAGTACCACCTCATGACTTTTCCTAGTGCAGGTGAAACACATGAAGTATCAAAAACCCTTCAGCACAGTGAGAAAATCTCCAGACACCACAAATACCACTACCTCACTTCTACCTGCCTCTTCCAGTGCCCTGCACTTCCATTGCCACTCAAACTCCTCCCTCTCCTTTCCATTGCAATAATCCATAACTTCCAAACTCTCCTAACCAAACTCTCCTTTCTCTGTTCTACTCTTCCTTCCATAATTTCCCTTCCAAGCATGTATCTGCGGACATATTTTATTTTAGAAAAATAGTCTGAAGGCCTTAGTTGTTCTGCCATCCTGGTTGAACATTTTTTCTGAAGAGCCACTTCTGATCAAGGCAAATTTTATCCGGGTACTTTTCCCATAATATTGAAATATATCTCAATTTTAGAACCATGTTAGCCATATCGACAAATCATCAGGACCACTGTATCTACAGGGAAACAAAAGTTTACTTCAGCAGAAGCCTACAAACGTCACTTTTCCTGGACTTCAAGGAACACAGTGTAACAACTCATTCATATCCGAGCAATTAATTCTGTAATTTTTTTGTTATCTTTTGTTAATGATTCAATACAATCTTTTCTACTATACTGAGCTGCAAGAATGGACTCGGTTAAAATTCTGTCAAATTAGAAGGAGACAAAGCAGTAAACATATCAGCCAAAATGGTACATGCTAACTGCTAATAAGGCAGACAGCAGACTGGGCTACTTTTGGAGGAATGGGGCAAGTGGCTCAAGGGGTCCTGTTACTGGTTGCTCAGCACTAGGCGAGACTCCTTTTGGAAGAGACTCCAGTTTTGTCATCATCCCTCTCCCTTTCCTCAGTTTAAGAGGAGGAATCCAGAGCTAACAGTCAGGGGGTCTAAAGTGAATAAGGAAGTGCCAGCAAAAACACACTTACAGAGCGAGCCAAACACTTCTTCTCAATGGCAGATAATAAACAAGTGGCAAGAGCTACAACCACAGGAAGTGGAACATTAAGGAAAAGCCTTTCCACACAGAGAGCAGTGCAGCGCTGAGACAGAGGCTGTGCAACCTGAACGCCTGGAGATATGTGAGACTTGGCTGGACAAGCTATGCCTGACCTCACCTCATGGTGACAACAGTCCTGCTCTGAACAGGAGGTCAAACTGCACATGCCTAGGGGCACTTTCTGACAAAGTTGCTGTAGCTCTGAGTTTCTCAGACTCATCAT